>NW_024039092.1:600000-827566 GCF_016077235.1 Cyprinodon tularosa
TCAAATCATTTAATAAAACATCCTTTGCAAAATAATGATTTATTTTCCTCTTAGATTTGCATTGTGAATAGATTGGAAATTCCAATTGCTTTAAATGACTTAAATTCCCATATATATCTTTGACAGCTGCAATCTCTTATTCTGTGGCGTAGTCTGACTAAAGTTGACCTGGGATCTATCTCAGTCGGATCTACGCAAGCCCTGTTGCAATAAGTTGTGTCGGGTATGATCATTCCCATTAACTTTCAATGGGCGCTTAAGACCAAGACCTTATCCGACATGATTTTCTGTCGGATCGGACGCAAAATCGGATTCGGTGTGTTCTGGCCTTAAGGTAAAAAAGTCCAGGAAGAGTTGGACGGATCTTGGCTTTTTTAATAGCTAATTTAAAATGACTTGCTCTGGAATTAAAGGCTGTAGAACTTCAATATCAAGCTAAAGTCGACAGCTATATATGAGGAACCATAACAAGGGCCTTAATTTAACTCTAAAGCCAGAAGGAGGATCTGTTAATAGCAATAAAGCCTATTTAATCATGCTCACTGAGAATTCCAGAGGTCGTGTTTCTTGCAATTTCTGGTTCCTGGTCCAAAAACACATTGACTTTGGCAAAACTGACTGTATACTGAGGTACTTTATCCATTCGATTCAGGTGTGTTGGACCTACAACATATATAGAGTTTGCAGCTCTCAGGAACTAGAATTGCCCATTCCTGCTTTAGTCATAAGTTTAAAAACTACTGGGATCTGAAATTTCTTCTGCTCAATTAACAGCTTAATAGCCATCTGTGAAAACAATGATTAACATTGCATGTGTACCATCATGGAAACTTTTTGACATTCCAATTGAATTCTGTTTTGTGGAGTACTCCGATTTTCTAATGTAGTCGTTGAACTAAAGTTTAATCAGGTCTCAGTAATCTGATATACAAAGCAATCAAACCAAATTACTTAGAAATTAAAAATTTGGATGCAAACGCTGAATTCTAGTATATGGGAATTAAGTATTGAACACGCTTAGAAAGATTTGTGAATTGCTTTGAAGAAAAAACATTCTAGGTATTAACCCCACGATATCTCCTGAAGAAAGTAGTACTATGGATTGCGGAGGTGGGATATTTATCCATTCTGCCACGCAAATAGTTTTGAACTCTTCTGGGCTCCTTAATATGCTTTCTGAACTTTTTCTTTTTCATTAATTTGCAACACAATAAAAATCCTCACTGTCAGGATAACGGGGTTGCTTCTTACTAGTCGTAAACATTATTTTGCATTGGGAAAAGTCTTTTTTTTAAAGGGCTTTAATTAATATACACACATTTAATACCAAAAAATAGTAGGACCGTTTTCTACACTAGGAGCTAAAAGAGTTTCTGCTTCTCAGCTTACGGCCTCTAACTTCTCATGTTCTAATTCCATATACATTTCAATTATTTTTACCTCATTTGTTCATATATCTTTCTATATATGTATTACCGTAGTTTGGGTTGTTGCTGTCCTGTGTTGGGATTTTTAGGTCAATACCTCACTTACAAATATCATGACTGAGAAAAACACTTAGCTTCAGTACTGGTTTAAAAGCTGTATCTGTTTATTAAGCTCTATAAATAATAAAATTAAAAAGATTAGCTATCCCTTTTATTGTAACTGTTTAAGTCACACTGGGTACATCCTAAAAAACTGCGAACAGAACGGAGTGATTGGTCTGGGATCGTGTGAATGACTTTGTGACGCTATGAAAATGTCCATCTGGTTTATATTTGATTAGCAGAGATCCCGTGAAAATGAACGTATTCTGACAATCCATCCATCACTAAGAGAAAATCAAGTTCAGCTGTCAGAGGAGACAGAGATTAAATGGACTCTGACTAAAGACTCTCCGCAAACCACACTATCACATTAGAAGCATGAAAGAGCTGAAACTGAAATCGTTGTGGTGAGAAGAGAAAGGAGCAACAGAGGGGGGAAGCTGGCTATCACATGAACACACACACAAATCCAAACATCAGGGTTAGCAGGACATTTGAATGCCCTGCTGCTCCCAGGATTCCGGTCAAAGGGTAGAGACCTGGGCAGCCATCTGTCCTCTCCTCTGCCACTATGCTGCAGGACATGCAAAACACAGAGCTGTGCATGTATGCAGGGAGAAAAAAAACAACAAAGCATACACTCTGACTAACTGTCTGGGTCGGGCTCAGTTTTGCCCTTGCAGAGAAATCCCCTTGCATGTCTTTTGCCCTTTTACCGTTTAAATGTGCATCTGCACTGCAATGGCATTTAAAAAGATGAAAGCTTTTGAAGTTTAAAGTGTTATTCAGTTATTCTATACGTGTCTGCTGGTTGCGTATCAGTAAAGTATTACCTATTTTTTTTGTTTTAACCATTTAATCTAAATCTTACGTAGCATCCAAGCCAATCTCAAGCTTTTAAATGCTGTTCAACAGAGGCTTTTAATATCTGTTTTTGAATTTCTTACACTGCAGTTATTTTTACAGTGCAACAGTATTTGACTATGTAAAAGCCTGGAAAACCTCCTCTTTCTACCACTGAAAATAACCTTATTCTCAGCAAAAAAAAAAAAAAAAAAAAAGTAGGAGGCTCTTATCAATGACAATATTACCGTATATAATAATAGCAAATGTATTCTTAACTTAGCATACAGTTAAGTACAGTACAGTCCTGTACTTTCAGCAAAGACTGCAAGATTACAAACAACACAAGATGAAGAAATCATGGCTGTTAGCCCCATTTTTGGAGCTTCTTTGTGTCATTCAAGAATGATGGTACTTTCTTTCCAAAATGCCTGCAAAAAAATACTCAGTCATCAGGTTCATTGCAACCAAGACAGGGTTAAATATGAGGCAACTCGACCTTTACTGAGCTTTGCTGGACATTTCAACAACTCCCCAAGAGTCTATGTCAAATCTATCGGCTGGCGCTAGATGTTTTTGAGGAACATGGAGAATCATCCTCCCAAGTATTTGTCAGAAGTGGTCCTCTGCAGCTCTGACTCCTATACTGAAGAAACCAAAAGAAAACTACCCAAATGCATGGTGCAGCACAGGAGAGCTGGCAGCTCTGGGCAAGATTCAGCTGTACACTTGCACCTACTCTAAAGAGCAACAGACACAGAAATAAGTTACACAAGCCCACTCATCATGAATCAAATGCCCAAACACAAAATAATAAAATGTTCTTGCTTTTCGAATACATTTCACTCAATCCTGTGAACTAGTATGAATTATTTAGATATTAATTAAGCAGAACTTTAATAACTCAGATAGAATTTACTTTCATAAGGAAGGACTGGCTGATTAGTTGACAGTGGGTGTGGGTGTGGCTTGTGTGAGTGAGGCGGCTGTTATGTTAAATGTTGGCTGGGTTGCTCAATGTCAAAACTCAACTGATATAGAATTGGTGAATTAAATTATTTCTATAATAATGCTTGATTTTTAATATATTATGAAAGACAATAACATTTTTACATATATCAAAGATAATCAGTACTACTACTGACATGTAGAGTTGCTTTTTTTTATTGCTGCTTCCTTCTCTATGTCTACATCTGTCTCCTTGAACCCCAGTCAGCCTCGGCAGATGGCCGCTCACACTGAGCCTGATTTCGCTGGAGGTTTCTTGCTGTTAAAAGGGAGTTTTTCCTCTCCACTGTCGCTACAAGCATGCTTGCTGTGAAAGGTTGCTTTAGAGTCAATGAGTTGATGCAATCAACTGGTTTGTTGAATTGTAGAATGCTTTGAGATGAGATGTTTTGTGAGTTGGCACTATATAAATAAACTGAATTGAAAGTAGGTAAAAAATACATACAAATTCAGGATACTTACTGCTCTGAAGTTCAGTTTACAGACTAAAACAGTACATTAAAAAGCTGATACCAATGTTATCTAAAAAAATAAAATAAAATGTTTTTTCAGCTCAACTTAATAGTTCAACTTAAACCATTAAAGTTTATTAACTCTATCAGTTTGTTCAAATCATTTGAGTTAAACTTCATTATAAAATTTTACAGTGTAATGCAAGCCAGCATAACTAACAAACTCTTCTAGATGGGCCTCGAAACGTATTCAGAAAAATGGAGTGAAAGCCTGCAATTTTTACATTACTGTATAAAAACTCAAACTCAACGTTATTCCTGACATTTTGAATTGATCAAACCTTTCTGGATGGGAAGCGAAACATCTTCAAACTTGGAAAGGAAGTCCAGTGGATTGCTTTTAATTTTCTTTTTTTTGAATGACTATGACCTGGATGACTGAGAACTTTCAGCAGCAGCTGTAACTTATATGATCTTCCAAGCTGAGATGTCCTTGTAGTTAAAAAAAAATTCTATCTGCGTGGTGTGGAAACTCAGGCTGTGCAGAGGTGCAATGGTGCTAAAATTAAGTAATTTTTCCAGACGGGCAACCCTTAACCTGGCTTAAGTTAGCGTGATGTGCAGCATTAGTTGCAAGCTGACCTCCTCTGACCACATACCCCATCCCTAAAACATGGTGCTAGAAAAAAGCACTGCTAATAATCCTGCATGATCATTTGAAAGTATGCCAAAAGTGTTAGTTTGGTCTTATCTGACAGATTCAAAAGATTTGCTGTGTCTCCTGAATGACTCCAAAGAGGACTACATATGATTCTCTCAGTTCCCTTATTATTTATTAGTTATTGCAGGTATACTCTTTTCGTTGGTGTCTCCATTGGTTTGATCATACCATTGTCCAGAAGTGACAGTTAAAACATGTCCAACAATCCTATCCTGATTGTGGAAGTTGAGTCACAAAAAAACAGCACAAACACAGCACTCCTCTGGCAATGTTATCAAAAGCTCTCCCTATGAAAATAACAGAGCAGGGATTATAAACGACTGTATAATAGGATTAATCCAAAATTGCATGATTGGGGTTTCTGCTGGGGGAATACCACAGAATACCCTGTGGAGGCAACCTAAAGACACACAAGGAGGTACACTTGTGGAGATTTGACTAAATCCAAGTACTATTTTTTTTGTTGGAGTGTGGTAACATTTCTATGATGGGGAGAAAAGAAAAAAAAAATAGTCACTGTATTTCAAAGCACCTTAAACTGGCTGGCTCCTTAACTCATCACAGCAATGGTAAAAGGAGAGGAAACCCTGCCATGTCTGCGTTCTTACCTTGGATACTTTGCAGCCAAGCTGACGTTTGCTGTGAATTCCTACGTCCGGGCCATGACAGAACAAATGATACTTAAGTGGCGTAAAATTGTCTACCCTGTGGTCTGTACCTCGTTGCTTCCTTCTCGTCTTCTTTCAAGCCTCCCACCACCCTGCAACCCTCTTCTCCATGCAGCCTGCTGATCCACGGTAAAGCGTGAGGGAGCAGCTAGAGACAGCAGCATCAGCAGCAGAGTCGTTTCTGTCTTAGGATTGTCCACACGCGTGCACACACTGAGAGCCTTCCTAATTGGCTTGTTCCAACAACCAGGAATGACTAATAAATCAAGGGACTGGAATCACCTCCTGTGCTCCATTGATCCAGTAAGAGGACAGCAAGCAGAGGCAGAGAGTGCAAGAACGTGTGAGAGAGGGAAGAAATAGTGTGTGAGGGAGACAGTGATCGAGAGCAGAAAGAGAGAGAGAGGGAAACGGAGGGAGGGAAGGGGAGCATTCTGTGTGTCAGCTCATTTGTATTCAATGCTTGTTTTGCCTCTTCATCCCTGCTTTTCTCCATCCCTCTATCTATCTTCTCCCTTTATCTACAGTTCATCTCTCCATCCGTTTCCATTCCTCAGCTCTTCTTGGCTGTGAACCTGACCCAGACAGGGGAGAAAAGAGTGATGAAAGACTTCTGCAGAAGTGGCAAGAGAAAAGGAAGAGAGTTAATGACACATGGCTACTGATACAGCAATGCAGGAGCAGATGCTACACCACAGAGCAGACAAAGACAAAGGTTGGCAACTGAACATAGGACATACAAATCTTTCGATATAGAGTGTCAATAAAGCTATAGCTCTTCACAAGCTGTTATGATATAAAATCAAATTAATATACATTCTCTTGCTGCATGTTTCATGTTTTTCTGCAGAAGTCATTGTGAATAAATCATCGTTGCAAGATCAGTGTTTTCTGCATCAGTAACCCAAACAGACAACTTGAACTGCAATAATTGTTTGCAAATACGTCTGAGCACTACATGAGAGTTGCAGTGTTGCCAATGTTTCTTTCTGTTTCGCTCACACAGGATTCGACTAACTACTTAAAGCCCTCAAAAAGCTGTGAGGGCTTTTAATATACAGCTAATCAAAAACAAGTTAAAGACAGTAGCAGAAAGCAGTGCAATGTTGTCTCATTGAAATCCAGTCATCCTCCGCAGATGGCCGCTCACACTAAGCCTGGTTCTGATGGAAGTTTCTTGCTGTTAAAAGAGAGTTTTTCCTCTCCACTGTCACTCCACTGTTTAGTGTAAGGGATTGCCTTTGAGTCAATATGTTGATGCAATCAACTGGTTTTCCTTAGATAAAAAACTTTGAATCAATTTGACTGATGATCTGGAGAATTTTAAACTGCCTTGAGATGACATGTGTTGTGAATTGGTGCTATAGAAATAAACTGAGTTTAATTTAATTAAAGTTTTGGAAGAAAATTGAATCTTCCTACTTCCTACCAAGACAGTCAACAACCACTTTCACCCAGATAGATCGATCACTCAATCAATCAATCAATCCATCCATCATTCCATCCATCCATCCATCCATCCATCCATCCATCCATCCATCCATCCATCCATCCATCCATCCATCCACCCACCCACCCATCTATCTATCTATCTATCTATCTATCTATCTATCTATCTATCTATCTATCTATCTATCTATCTATCTATCTATCTATCTATCTATCTATCTATCTATCTATCTATCTATCTATCTATCTATCTATCTATCTATCTATCTATCTATCTATCTATCTATCTATCTATCTATCTATCTATCTATCTATCTATCTATCTATCTATCTATCTATCTATCTATCTAGATAGTATCTATCTATCTATATATATCTATCTTTGCCAGATCTGCCCTGTGATTAAGTTTAGGAATGGTTTCTTTCAGCTTTACATTTCTCAGATTCAGACCCAAAAAATCTACAAAGCAAAATGAAGGTGAACAAGAGTAAAAGTTTTGAGCGTTGGTGCCAACTTGATGAAGCAAGGGAGCTCAGAGGCCAGGTAATGGTTGTCCCTTCTCTTTAACAGAAAGGTTAGTCAAATGTTTGGTATTGGTTAGCATTAGCAGACCTGGCAACCAGTTGGTGAACAGTAGAGAGGGTGAAACCAAGATTACCACATGGGGTTTAACATAGGGGTTTAACTTGTAGCTATTACCTTTCATGTGGACAAACGAATACAGTCTCAATTGTACATAATAGAGATTGTAATGAGGAGATGAGGAGAAATTAGGGCAAGAATGAAATGTTGAACATCTACATACAAAAGCTTTCAAGGGGTAGGAATACTTTTTGAAGAAACTGGATATTCTATTGACAGATCCTGATCAGATACAGAGTGGGGATACTTTGTATCAAAATCAGCAAATATTCTTGTAAAATTAAGCTGCTGAGGCCACTTGATTCTATTATAAACCATGCCTGGGGGCTGATGTGAACCCACAGTGACGGCTGAGGAAGTGAGGAAGTGTCCTTTGCTCTCCTCACTTTGGCCCGGCATAAAATTAAATTCTCTCTGCTAAATCCTGTTGTAAACCAAGCCAGCTGCAGTTTTGTTCTATATCTATTCAGGTTTACAGCGAGGATACATTTTTACAAACTGCCATGTCCTGTTTTCTTTTATCCATCACACATACTTGTGATCCACATAATTTCCTTTAATCTCAGGTGGATTTCAGTTCTTTTTTTCCTGCCTCCCCAGTGCAAAAAAAAAAAAAATGTTTTGCAATGGGGAGGTTGGAATTGTGTGCCACAAAGAAAGTCAGGACTCCTCAAACTACTGTTTGAAAGGAGCACACGCCTACGTTAGTTCATCCCCACCAGCTTCATGAATCAATATGGTTAAATCTGGATTTGTCTCTGTGTTATCCCAAATAATGCTCTAAGGAACCTTCACATCCTAAAATATACCCCGTGCTGTTCTGCTTCTCATTTGTCTGAAAGCATCAGAAAAAGGTTGATGTTTAATGACTCCTAGGTCTACTCCTAGTCCTAAGCTTGTGCTTCCACCTCATGCCCTAGTATCTGATGTCTCCAATGATCGTCTTGTGACATTAGGAAGTTGAGGCAGAGGCATTTTTTATAAGAAATAAGGTTAAAATGTATTTAAAGTCCTCAGACAGAGAGATAGAGCTCTGATTTAGGCATTTCAGTATATACATTTATACCTTACAAAATCACACACACTCCCCCCAGGGGAATCAACCCACACCCTGCATAAAGAGCTTTCTCACACTTGAGCATCGAAGCAAAAAAACTCGAGTTCATCAGGGCTATTCCCTGTTAGGTTGATATATCTTTTGCTGGCCAGATGGATGTCCTGAAAACAACAATCCTTCCCTTCATGCCATGAAGGAGGCTGTGTAACTCACTCTTATCTTTCATGGCTCAGGCTTGCTAACCATAACTGGCAAACACTCTGGCGCTGGAGTGTTGCTCTGCCTCTCCTTAAATTCTGGTCTCCTGATGAGCAAATGAGCCGCAGGTGTGAAGTCAGCTCCAGCTCCAGGAGACCTTGAACGCCCTCTGTAGGAGAAAGGTGGACAGACCTCCAGATCCCAACACTGACCACAAGGGTCAAATAAAAAAAACAAAATATTATACATGTGGCTCATGATCAATAGGGAAACAGGAGAGTAGTTCATCCCCCTCTGAATGTAGAAACAGGCTGCAGCTGCAGTGTTTTGGAGGAAGGAGGGGTTGGCTCACTAACTACTTGCTGAAGACCAAGGACCAATTTCTCCAACAAGATAGGAAATGATTTTGCCGCTAGTTGATAAAAAAAGAATAGAAAAATATATATATCTGAAAAGTCGATAAGTATGTCGCTGTGGTTGCAACACCATGCTCACCTGCCTCGGTGAGCTGATGGCAGTATGGCGCAGGGTTTATTTCACAGAGCTTCCCTCATGTTTAGTAGCAATTCAAAGTTTTCCCACTTTCATTAATAGGGTCTTGGATGGTCCCTAGTTGGTCCCCAAAGATTCCTTTTTTAAACATCAATCTTTGCACTAAAATATTCTGTCATGATTTGTGGACATTAAGATCTAAAGAAAAGCAGCATCTCCTGGTCAGACCATGTAATAAGTAAAAGGGTGGAGTCAGAGGAAAAAACTATGCAAAAGGGGGTCACTCCAGTGGCTGGAAGCTGGCTGCCATTCGGCTATTGTTTGACTGGGACTTTTTACTTCTACTCCTTACATTTTTACACAAATATCTGTACTTTCTACTCCTTACATTTTAAAAAAATTGGCTCGTTACTTTAGTTTTGAATCATTTCAATGGAGTTACCGTTATTATTTTTCACGTCATCAATACCAAGTTCAATCTAATTGGATGGGAATCTACGTTGCCTTTGATGCACCACTACAAGATGAATCGACAGATTCGGTGGTATTCATTCGCGGCAAATCATTGCAGCTTGGAGGCGGTGGCGTTAGCATAGTAGTATGATTGACGAGATGATTGAAAATGAACACAACGGAGATCTAGTCCTATTGGCAGACATCCATTTAAAATGAAGGCAACGGCATGAAAAAAGTGGTTTCTACTTTTACTTTTATACTTTAAGTAAATTTACAAGCCTGTACTTTGTTACTTTTACTTGAAAAAAGAAGTTTAATCAGTACTTCCACTTTTACCAGAGTATTTTTTAACACAAGTATCTGTACTTTTACTCAAGTACGGAAAGTGAGTACTTTTGCCATCTCTGCTCCTGAGTTACATTAACGCACAACCAACTGTGTATATAATATAGCTATACACTATCACTATATATTTCATATAGTATATTATATGATATATTGTATATATCTATAGATTATGTATTCTGTAAATAAATATATATATATATATATATATATATATATATATATATATATATATATATATATATATATATATATATATATATATATATATATATATATATATCTCATTGACTTGAAGGCAATCCCTCACATTAAGCATGCTTGTAGCGACAGTGGAGAGGAAAAACTACCTTTTTACAGAAAGAAACCTCCAAAACAACCAGACTCAGTGTGAGCGGCCATCTGTCGAGGCCAACTGGGGTTCAAGGAGACAGAAGCAGAGATACAGAAAGAAGTAGAGATACAAAAGGCAACTGTAAACCAGCTCCACAGGCGGCCCCATCCAGGAAACACACAGCCAAGCAGATGACCTCCGAGCCAGCTTCCATGTCAGAGGATGAAGAGGGCACATCCAGCCAGTCACAGTCATCAATCTCGAAACATCTATAAACAAAGGTGTTAATGGCAGCAAAACAGGTGGTATTTCTCTCCAGGATGGTGTCACAGACCAACAGGAACAGACTAGATGAAGCTACTATGAGAAAAAGCAGACAGAGCATAAACTGATTCTGATCACAGAGAAGAAGCAACATCCTGCAGGTTATGAGGTGAAGAATGGTGCATAAGTCAGTTTTTCCTTATTTCTTATTAATGCCGATAAGTAATACAGTAAGTATGTCATCTATGTATTTGGTACCAAGCTAATAGTTATGGGCGCCCACTGATCTGACCTCTATAAAGAACAACAACAACTGATAAGTGCTGCAACCGAGCTCATCCTGGGTTAACAAACAAACTAGTCATCTCTACCATAAGGACAGGGTGATTCTTTGACGAAACTGCCATGTTTCTAAAATAAGTTCAAAATAAACAGTGCATAAACAACCCTGCAACGTCCACGTCCATTTCAGAGTCCCTGGTGAATTTTTCCCTCATGATAAAAGCTGTAATTGGGTTGACACTAATTTGCTCTCTGTTATCATTTCTTGTGCTTTTCTGGATCACTTGCTCTATCCTTTTAATGAGCAAATAATATAGATGGTGCCCCATTAAAACAGAAAACAACAAGTTGATTGGTCTACAGTCGTCTTTGCCACACTGACAAACTCCCCTTTCCGCTACTATAACCAACGACTGCAATGCAATATAACGTCATCCATTTGGTGCACAGTCACCTATATTTTTATAATCAACTAACCCTAAGGTATGGAAACTGTTTCATTTTTAATGTGATTCTTGTTATGCTTGATAAAATATCTATTTATTAAAGGATTATTTGATTTTAGCTCCTTATAAAACACATTGTCGCTTTAAGCTGATCTAAAGAGCCCTTAAGCAGCATTGATCTGTTATGAAGATTAGAAAGCCTGGAACTTCTTCCTTAAAAGCTCTAAAATGAGGAAGCCTCTATGTTGAGGGTAAAACATCTTCCAGTTAAGGATTATTTGATTCAAATTTTGCAATATAGCAGTTAACCTTACAAAAAATTAACCCTCAGCATAACGCTACCACTTTCATGCTTGGATGTTATAGTGTTCATATATTTAAAAGCCTAACCTTGACTATAACATGTTTTTGTGGCAATATTTCCCAGTTTGATGTTCTTGAGAAAATAACTTGGCTTGTCCAAGCGTGATGAACCAAGTCAAAAAAGCTAAAAAATGAATTAGTTGATTTTTGGAGCAGCTGTAACCCTGACTTGTACTTTATACCTAATAGTGTAAGTTAATTCCTGCATATTAGACTGCCATATAGTTGTCTGTTTACTCGTTACAGAGGTTGGAGAAGGGGTGATTGTTTGCATCAGGGATGGGGGCGGGATCATTAGGGTAGAGAGGGACCAGCTATTTTTACAGGACGTAGGTAATATTATAATTGGGAATCTTTTGAAAATATTTTATTAGACGTAATCTATTTATTTGTTATGAAGATCTCTGCAAAGATCTAAATATTGTATGGTAATTAATGGTAAGAGGATATAAAAGAAACTAGCCCTCTAAGATAATCTTATAGTCAAATAAAAATCTGCTTTAAATAAATCAGAGGTTGGATCTATTGCAATTGCTCCCTAATTAATCTGTCAGTAAATTGGATTTCTATTCTCTGTTTCTCCCTCCAAATAGCACTTGGACTGTCCTGCCCCTCCTCCAGTGCTGAGCTGGCTGTCCTGCACTGTGTTGGTCTCAGTGGGATTGTCATAGTGGTCGATGAGATATGGTCTCAGTAGAGTGAAAATGAGAAATCTGCCAGTTATCGAGCCATTATGGTTTACAGCAGAGTAGATGGCGGTCCCTTGTGTCTATTCTCCTCCTGGCCGTGTACCCTGCCTCATTTTGATGTCCATACCCTTACAGTCTCTGCATGCACCAGAGGAAATCCCTCCAATTTCCAACCCAAATGGATGGATATAAGACAATGAATTGCAGTTACAGTGAATTAAATCATACTACAAACCATACATGATCACGTTCACAAACACCACAGTAAACAGACTGAGCCTGTTTGTTTTGGACGCAAAACACCTCTGATTCATCTGACTTGGTGGAATATTGGAGCTGCAAATAAAATCCATGAAAGGACCAAAAGACCGGGTTGTAAGGCGCATTTTGCCAGTTAAACTGCAGAGTGCTGCCCTGCATGGTGTAAATAATTTATCTAATCAGTTTAAGGTCAGGTGCATATCAGTCATCCTGCCATGCAGAAAGACTGACCATTCTGATGAGCCTGCAGGAAAACCCCCCAAAATGCAGATACAAATATTTCAAACTGGTTCTTAACCAATAAGTACAACGATTTACTTCTAATATGATTTGAAAGATGAAATTCATGCAATTTTATTTTACTTAACAGTTTAGATAGACTGCATATATGATTGATGGGGGGCTTAGAGAAACAGTTCAATTACACAATCCTGTCAGCTATGGGGTGGTGAAGGATTTACTAAATACCTTTTTAAGATCAAGGTGTTCCTCTGACAGGTAATTTTCTTACAGACATTGTCGGTCAAACCAGCACACAACAAAATTTTACTTAGAGATCTACAATCAATACAAACATATTCATTCTCAGGGCTCTCCATATCTATTATCTTTAATGCTACATTCCCCAACACAGAAGTACAGCCACCCCCCCGTATCATTATGCTGGGAGCTCCAGCTGCGATCTACAGGGAAGACTCATTAATCAGTTTCAGAACAAAAGGCCAAATTCCTGTAGTTTCCACGTTCCTTTGTGTTTACCACCCACATGAAACTGAGCTGCTCCAGCCGTGCAATCACACTTCTTTCATACTGCCTGAAGTGTGGTTTATACAATAATTTTCACTATCAGCACATCATAGAAGTGGCATAATTAATAATCCTAATTTCAGTTTCTTTTATAGTGAATAGAATCTAATTGCACCTGAGAGCAGCAGGCGGTAGTGATGTTCAGAGGAATGGTTTGACTACCATAGTCTGAGAATTTTTAAGCTAGACTGGCTAAGACCATTGACCAACTGGGCAGAAACCCTTTTTTTTCTTCAATTAATCTACCATATGTTTTAAAATGCAGTGAAAGTGACACTCTTCAGAGTAGAGATTATGAATAAGGGAAGGAAACTTGCAGGTATTCATTTTCACTATGAATGAGGTGTTAAAATAAGGGAGGTCAGACAGAGGAAGTAAGGAGAGGTAAGAGACTATTCAACCGTTCAATCTGTTCAGGCTGAAGAGGAGCATCTGAAGGAAAGATTTATGGCACCTTCTTTTGTTCTACATATGTTCACGCAGAACAAAAGCACAAAATGCTATCAGCATTAGCTAAAAATTTTTTGCTTGTTTGTCTTCATCAATATGTGGATGTAGGCACAATGTAAACATTTACCTACTATGTATAAAGTGATTTTCCAAATCTTAAACTAAACTGCAGCCTCCGTTTTTGCTTCATTTTTTTATATCTTTGAAGGTGAGGTGCAAACTGACTAAAATATCTGCCATCATTGTTTCCACAAAGGAGGGATTGGTACAAGGATGGAGGATGGAGAGAGATTCTGAATGCATGTAAATTTATTGTTTACCATAAAAAAAACCCCAAAGTAGAATAAAATCATTACAGAAAAAAAGCCAGGCAGTGGTAAGACCTGACAATTTTTAGACAATTGAACCAAAACAAAGAAAATCCCTAAATTTTAATGTGAGGGCATGTTTATATAAAACGGTAGGATAGCAAAACAGCCTGCAAAGAGACATGAGGGATAATCAACTAAAAAAGACAGATTTCCTGTTTAGTTATATTTTATTCATAAAACCCTTTAACATTTTTGATCACTTGCATACCCCTGGAAGGTGGAGTTCCCCCTTCCCTCAGTGAGGTCTAGAAGCACAAGATCTATATTCAGCCATTCAGCAAAGATACTGTTACATGGCTGGACATCTTATTTTGGCATTTGACCAATTAGAAGTGGTATATTACCTACTGTAAATTAAGTTGAAAAAAAGTTATAAGTCAAGAAAAAAGGTAATAAAAAAAAACTAATTAAAAAGTTAAAAAGTTAATAAGCATAGTTAACAGCTATATTTAGGTTTATACTATAAAAAATATAAGTGTCAGTATCAGCATTAATTCATCTAAGCTTTTATTGTACTTTCACTCACAGTGTTTTTCATGAATTTCTTATAGAAGCACTTTTGTAATTTTTCTTAATATATTTGGGCAATGTGGCATTTCTTGTTTTTTCATTGACTTAAATGTTTCCCATCTAAATATCAATATAATTAGTGTTTTACTGGATTCCCTATAAAGGATAACTCATTTTGATGATTTTATTCTTTTAAGTTTTTGTTTGTAGCACTTAGCGATTGGCTACCTATGAAAGTGCTCAAAAAATATACAATCAATTTTATAATTAGTATTTTATTTGTATTTTTTATCATTATTACCTCCAAGATCATGGCTTAAAACTGGATCTTTCAGCTGCCTGTATAACAGACAATCTGCTCATTTTAATGTGAATCTGAACCAAACCGGTTTGCATCGTTACATTTGGACAGCAAGCTTTAAAAATCACCAGCAACAGGCCTACTTATTGTACATACTGAATATAAAAAGAAAAACTGCATGTGAAATTTAGCTTACATTATTTGGAATCTTTAAAGTTTATAGTTCGAACACAGTGCTGCACATTTGATCAGCTTTCTCCTTTTAGGGGTTCACCCTCTTTCTGTTATTGAAAATGCTGGAAGTTTCAAATCTTTCCAACAGTTTGGAAATACTTGAGTTAAATGTAAAGCTAGGACAAGTCTACTTCATTAACACTCCCTAAGCTACGTACTAAAGCAGCGCATACAGAAATGTTATAAATGCTTTTCTATTAGAGGAACAGTTTAGTAGAGAAAATAGAATTGGAGCAAAATCTTTACAAAAACAGAGATTTTAACCAAAGATATGAACTTTAGAGTTTTTAGTCTATAGAAAAAGGAAAAACAACATCTTTTCTAATTTCTTTTTAAATGCTCTAAATAAAGAGGTTGTTATTTCTTCTCCGTACCGCCGTGTGAAGTGTCAACACAAGTATCTTGCGTGGCTGCACACCTTCCAGCATCGAGAGAGAAAATGCCACGACTGACAAACTATTGACATAAACACATCAGGCCAAGGTTCAAATATCAAGAGACGGCTACAGCTGGTGTTCGACTCTTTTATGGAGATTGAAAAATAAATTCCATCTCATGTATTTGAATTCCTAAAGCCGTGGTTGGCTGTGGTTGACCCCTCCCCACCCATTTACTCTGGATCCAGTGGAGGTGTCCCTTGTTTAATAACAATAAACCCCCAAGGCACAAATGGAAATGATGCATGTCATTGCCATCACACCAGATGGGGTCCTAAAGCCTAGGAGTGTAGAGGTAAAAACCTCTATAATTAGATGTAAATGGAGGCGACACCAATCAAGGCTGTGCTGACAGCTCCTTACAATGGACGAGGATGCAAAGTAATGCAAGGGACAGGTTGAAAACCTGCTTGAAAATAGCCTCCCATCACAAGGTAACCAATGTAAGAATATGTCTAAAGGTATGTAACATTACAAACGCAAGGAGAAATTTAAGGATCTCCTTTAAATTTACTTTAAATGTATTTCTAATTTTCTTCCTTTGTTATTTTTTTCTAATCTAACCTTTATTTTAAGGTCCTAACATCCATACATCGTTTGCTTCAGCTTTGACAGTCATGGGCTGCTACGCCTATTATTGGGTCAAATTGTCATGTTTGGGTTGTTATTCTAGCCCAAATGCAGAACACACTCTGAGACAGGGGAAAAAGTTCAAAGTTTATTAAACACACAGGTTTGAACACAGAACTGGTTCTGGGGAAAATCTGGTCCAGGACTGGTCACGACTGATTTTCACTGCAGAGGGGGACAGAATGGTTAGCTGAAGTCCAGGTAATCTTGCTGGTTGAGTGAGAGCTGGCTTGTAGCTGTTCAGAGGTTTGAGCAGAGCGGCAGAGGGAGAAACCTGGAGGGTCCAGAGGCTGACGGTAGGCTGAGGGCTAACAGGTGTGATTCTCCAGGGTTCCTCCGTGATCAGACAGACTGGTTTCAAACAGAGAAACTGTTTCCAGAGTTTCTGATCTCCAGGGTCCTTCAGTAATCAGACAGACTGGTTTCAGACAGAGAAACTCTTCCAAAGTTTCAGGTTTCAGACAGGTTCTTCCTAGAAGCAAAGAGGACAAGAACAGGTTAGGTTCAGGTTCAGGTTATCAGGGAGTCTAGGTTCAGGCAGGCAGATTGGCTCAGACTTGCTAACCATAACTGGCAAAACACTCTGGCACTGGAGTGTTGTCCACAGCCCACTTAAGTACTGGTCTCCTGATGAGCAGATGAGAAGCAGCTGGTGAAGTCAGCTCCAGCTTCAGGAGATCCAGTACGCCCTCTGGTGGAGGAAGGTAGACAGCACCCCAGATCCCAACAGAAGTACAAACCATCAGGAAGGGATCCTCGGTGCCCTCTGGTGGGCAAGCCTCTGGATCCCAACACAAATCATCCACAGCATTCCCCCCTCAGCCTTTCAGTTTTCACTGCAGCCTCATAGTGCTTACATACTATGAATTTTACAGCATACATGTACAGGCCTTTTCACCTAAGCAGTGTTGTCCAAAAGAAACAAACAAACAAAAAAACATTGGTCTCAACAAGAGTGAGATTGGTAGTTTTCACTCAAGTAGTCGTTACAAAGCCTTGCAAGGAAGAAAATCCATCATCCCGAGCAGGGTTGTGAAGGCATCTGGTGCCTATCTCCAGCTGTCTACGGGCGAGAGGCGGGGTCCACCCTGGACAGGGCGACAGTCCATCGCAGGGCAACACAGAGACGAAAAGGACAATCAACCATTCAGACACACCTAAGGAGCATTTGGGGAAGCCAATGAATCCAACAATCATGATTTTGGACTGTGGGAGGAAGCCGGAGTATGAGGAGAGAACACATGCTCAGGGAGAATATACAAACTCCATGCAGAAAGACCACGGGCTGGGAATCCAACCCAGAACCTTCTTGCTGCAAGGCAGCAGTGCTACCCACCCTTTGCCAAAGTTCTGTCTATTCTGATCAGACAAATACTTTTATTAACTACTAAGTCCCAGCTCTTAATTGTATTATACAGATTAATTAAAACAAGTTATGGGCAGTTTGAGCAAACTGTTAGATGTTGAAATAACGTCCAGCCTAGTTTTTTCCCAAATATCTCACTCTAGAAAAACAACTCCCCATGCCTACATAATGTGTAGCCTTACAGGTTTGCCCCAACTTGAGTGAATACTTGTGTGGAGAACGTAGGGCTGCGACCTTTATTTTGTTAATTTTTGTTATACGGATTTAAAAAATAAATGTAAAAAAAGTTAAATAAATGTTAAAAAATTAAATAAAATAAAGAAATTAATTCATTTTTTTAAAATATACAAACTAAATTCCAAAGTGGGAACGTTTATATTCACCATTTCTATGACACCAGTAAATTTGACACCCAAATTGGGGGTATTCAAGCTCAAAATCCATCTCATTGCAAATCCTGTTGCAGCAGGACAGACTTTCACAGTGCTAATGCCAGCGTTCACAGCTGCTGCACAAATTCTCCAGCCAGCCCATGTCAGACCAGCTTCAGAGTAACACAAAAAGTTAACATCTGAAAAAAACTAAACAAATCCCTGATAAAATGGGTTAAAACATTGATTATTTATCTTAATAACTGGCTAAAGAATAAAATTGGCTTATAAGGTAGTTATGTTTTAATTGCACTAAAAGTTGCTTGTTGAATAACAATATTTTATGTACAGCTCTTCTGTCTTAGTTCTGTTGTTGGTATTAGAAGTATATCTTTAACTTCTAGAAACAGTCGATGCCAGAATTGAGTTTCTTCTGGAAGGAAATGGAAGAAAATCATGTTAATACATCATATTTTGTGGAACTGGGATAATTCCATTGAAACGTCAACTTACTATATCCACCAGGCTATATAGGAAGAAATCTTTATGAGAATGCACACAGTGACACAGATTAAACAATTATATAACTTATTAAGTGTATATAATGCAAATCTAGATGAATGTACTGGACTGAACTGGAGTATTGGTCACAAAACTTGAAAAGTAAAAACCGTGTTGAAACACTGAATTTACATATACAGAACAGCAGCAATACAGTGGCAAAATACAGTTCAGTAGTCCAGCTCCTTCTTGCCTATGGATGGGAATCGAAAACCGGTTCCTGTTCTTTGTTGCTATATAGTTTATACAAATATCCAAGGAATGGAACTATGATTAATGTTCACATGTCTAAAGAAGTAGTTTTTCAAAGAAGTTGCATCAACTATCAGGGGTTTCTAAACATGCAGCATGATCATCACATTTGAAAAACCTAAATAATGAAAGCAAATAAAAAAATTTGTTTTATTATTTACTCCATAATAAAAATGGGTTTGTAAATTAAGATGGCCTATTTTGTTAGTATATAGTTTAATCAAAATGCAATTAATAGTGAGTAATTGATTACAGACCCTGTAATTAACTCAAATAAACAATTTAAAGGACTCCTATCACCAGTAAAATATAAAATGAAGTTAAGACTTATCATTAAACAAAAAGACATTAGGAGATTAATTAAATGAATGTTTGCCTTTGGGCTTTAGTGTTACAGTTCTTGGACATCGTTGGTTTTATTTTAATAGAAGCAGATAACATAGCATCAGAAAACCATGCCAGGTAATATTTATGTCACTTAGAAAAAACATTGGATGCCTTTATATATCTGCAAAATAGTTAAGTGTTCAGAGACAAGGCAGAAATAAGTGATAACAGTCTCTGTTTGAGACAAATCCAGATCAGCACCTAGAGAGACTCTGTTTTGACACCCACATGGTGAGGCAGTGTGTCTCATTTGGTAGGAGGGGATTGTTTGATTGCACATAGCAGTGGAGGTGGACCACCTAGAGAGGGAAGGTGGGAGGATGTGAGAGGTACGGGGGAATAAACGTTCCTCCTGGATTATGTCTTAGAAAACATTTCCTCCAGATTCAATATGCTGCTCTCATACTTCAGCTTGTTTAGTAGCTATTTCAAAATGCAGAAAGGAGGCTGGAAGACTAATTTAATTGGCTGAATTATGCTTCAATACACCTAAATATTTTCCTCCTCTCTCATTTTAATAACAGTAAAAAATCCGCTTCTTTAATTACACATGAGGTAACTCTGCAATTTTTAGATTTTAGGATGGTTTTATATTGTCTACTTCACTAAAATTTGTAAAAAAAAAAAAAAGAAAAAAAAAAAAAAAAGAAAAAGGAGAGTTTTCACTTTTATTTGAGCCAGTAAATGATCCAGCAAGAAAATTATCTGTAGTTTTTGTTTAATTAAAATGTAAATTATTGTGTACCATTGACAAATTGTCTAATTTAAGGGCTGGTTATCATTCAATTCAGTTTATTTATATAGTGCCTATTCACAACTAGTCATCTCAAGGCACTTTACAGTCCACCAGATCATACAGTCAAATTGATTCAAAGTTTTCTATCTAAGGAAAACCAGTTGATGCATCGACTCATTGACTCGAATGCAATCCCTCATACTAAGCATGCTTGTAGCGACAGTGGAGAGGAAAAACTCCCTTTTAACAGGAAGAAACCTCCAGCAGAACCAGGCTCAGTGTGAGCGGCCATCTGCCGAGGCCGACTGGGATTCAAGGAGACAGAAGCAGAGATACAAAAAGCAACTGAAAAAGGCGGCCCTGTCCCGGAAACACACAGGTAGATGAGCTCCGAGCCAGCTCCCATGTCAGAGGATGAAGAGAGCACATCCAGCCAATTACAGTCAGAGAAACAGGTCTACACTGAAAAAACAGGCTGATCTCCAACATCTATAAACAAATGTGTGGATGGCAGTAGCACAGGTGAAATTAATCCATTCAAGTGTCAACTACTTATCTTATCAATGATAGGTTTGCGTCAGTAACCAAGCAGCTGCACTAGAAAATTGGATGCCAGAGCTGGTGTCTGAGAGAGAGAGTACACACCTGGGTTAGCTTTGGAGGAGTTGAAAATTAGCATGCGTAGTCTGATCAGTCACTGGAATACCCACTTCCTCTGCTGTTCTTTAGCATAGCTGGGCTAGTGAAAGCCATTGAATAAACTGGCCTTATATTGGTTAGGTTGGCGTTAGTATTGGATAAGTTGATATACTGTATATATATTGCTTATTCTTAATGCACCTTTTTCCTCCCTGTTTGCACCTTCTGTAACTTCTATGCCAATATGTGATAAGTGAATTTCTCCGCTGTGAGATCAATAAAGCTCATCTGATCTAATCTAATCTAAGTTGCTTTTGGCATTCGATAGGTTACAGTTTGCATTGAATCTCAGTGTTTGAAAGCAATGATTTTATTTTTTTATGTGTAATGACAGAATTTGAAAAATTTCAAATTATCATATTTTTAGTTTTGAGATGTCTGTCTATGTGCAGTTTTCAGTGAGCCTGGGGAGGTAGTTTGATTATTATAAATATAACAATTTCTCAGACTAAAACTCTCATTGAAACAAAAAACAAAAGCTGATTTTTTTAAACTGGATAGATGTATGACATGTTTTAACCATCCCAGGGATGGGGTCGGTTGCTGCAAAGTTGTAAAACAGTTGCTGTAACTTTCCTCAGTCTACTCTATTTATGTGTCAAAATGTTCATTCTGTCTGAAAAAGGATATAAAATGCAGCCTTTTTGAATCATTCAGTATAAAGACAGCTTGTGTTTACAAAGAGAACAGGAGATAATAGACTAGATACCTGGTAATGAGATAATCCTTACGCGATTTAATAATGAATGTCATAATTTATTTATCATCTAAACTCAAAATCAAACATTATGAATGAATGATAACTAAATTAATCTATGTGATCTATGTTACTATGACAGTAAATTAGTCCCTTTTAAGTAAACATAATAGATAAACTACACCGTTGTTAAAAATGACCAGCCGCAACATGGAGTTCAACACTTTATAAATACCATTTGATTTGACAAAAACTAAAGCATTTAATTAAAATGAAAAATATACTTCATTTCCTCCCATTTGTACCAGCAGCAAAATGAAACAAAAGCTTTCAGATTCTCACCAATGTAAACAACAAATTTCAAGAACAGGCTTTACAGTTAGGGCAAATTTTCTTAAGAAAACAACACTGTACTGTTGATAAAAAAAAAAAAAAAAGCATTCTCAATAAGAACCATGAAATCATAATTCACAGGGAGCCTGATCTTTGAGGCTGTGTTTGTGTTACTAGATGAAAAACTCTCGTGGTTTAAAGGAAAAGACTTCATCTCGCTGTGGCACACAGATGAATCACTCTGCTTTGAATCAGGCGCTGACCTCAAATGGACTCCTGGTTTAAATACAGACCGTTTCTGTCCATCATGTGGCTTACAGCGGTTTCTCTAGACGAGGGCCGACAAGCCGAAAAACTGACTAACTAATACAGAGGCATGCAGTGTGCCACGAGATATGACATCTTGACCTCAAATCCGCTATATG
This sequence comes from Cyprinodon tularosa, assembly GCF_016077235.1. NCBI lineage: Eukaryota > Metazoa > Chordata > Actinopteri > Cyprinodontiformes > Cyprinodontidae > Cyprinodon > Cyprinodon tularosa. Next base: position 622,068 of record NW_024039092.1, read on the forward strand.
AGTGGCTCAGCAAAGGCACTAAACCGCCGGCTTTATTCTGTGTTTGTTCTATTTCCAGATAAAACTGCAGTCAATTTAGGGCTTAATGGGGAACAATGAGGAATGTAGGCAACAATATTGGATGCTTGAAATCTTGTGCTTGTTGCAAACTCCTTGCATCTGCCTTGATTCTTCTGCATGATTCAAAAGTCCCTTCGTCTAGCAGAGCATTAATGCTCTGATCAGATGGCCATTTTATTCAACATTTTGTATTTGCTGTCATGATGTGGCAGGTTTACTAGCCCAGATGCAGAACTCACGGACACAGAGGCAGGATAAAACAGCAGCTTAAGTAGGGAGAGCTTAATCAGCCGATGGGGATCAGCTGAGAGCACGAGCTCCCAGAAGGATCCACGGCGCCCTCTGGTGGGCAAGCCTCTGGATCCCAACAGCAACAGAAGCCCACAGGAAGGGATCCACGCCGCCCTCTGGAGAACAAACCTCTGGATCCCAACAGTACCCCCCCCCCTTAAGGGCGGATACCAGACGCCCAAAAACAAAAAACCAGAAACAAAAACAACCCACCCAGGGCGGGCGGAGGGGAAAACAGGCAAGGGGGGCCAGGCACAGAAACAGAAACAGGGTCCAGAACTCAAAACAACCCACCCAGGGTGGGCGAAGACAGGGAAAGTCTCAGGTGGCCGGCCGTGGGACCGGCAGCAGGGCAGAGTTTCAGATGGCCGGCCGTGGAAACAGAGCTGAAGTAGACGCTCCGGAGGCCGGCCGCGGGACCGGAGTCTCAGAAGCTGCAGGGGCCTTGGAGGAGGACGCCACCTCCGCTTCAGCAGGAAGCACCGAGGGAAACGCCGCCACCGCTTCAGCAGGAAGCTCCGAGGAGGACGCCGTCTCTGCTTCTGCAGGAAGCTCCGAGGAAGACGCCGTCTCTGCTTCTGCAGGAAGCTCCGAGGAAGACGCCGTCTATGCTTCTGCAGGAAGCTCCGAGGAAGACGCCGTCTCTGCTTCTGCAGGAAGCTCCGAGGAGGACGCCGCCACCGCTTCAGCAGGAAGCTCCGAGGAGGACGCCGTCTCTGCTTCTGCAGGAAACTCCGAGGAGGACGCCGTCTCTGCTTCTGCAGGAAGCTCCGAGGAAGACGCCGTCTCTGCTTCTGCAGGAAGATCTGAGGAAGACGACGTCTCCGCTTCTGCAGGCAGCTCCGAGGAGGACGCCGCCTCCGCTTCTGCAGCTCAGCAACAGGCTCAGACAGGGCCACCCACTGTGGCTCCAAATCAGGAACTGAGGAGGCCGCCGATTGCGGCTCCGCATCAGGAACACCGGAAGCCACCGACTGTGGCTCTGAATCAGGAGCACCGGAAGCCGCCGATTGCGGTTCCGCATCAGGAGCAGAGGAGGCCACCGATTGTGGCTCCACATCAGGAACTGAGGAGACCACCGACTGTGGCTCCACATCAGGAACTGAGGAGACCACCGACTGTGGCTCCACATCAGGAACTGAGGAGACCACCGACTGTGGCTCCACATCGGGAAAAGAGGATACCACCGACCGTGTCTCCACAGGAACACAGAAGGCCGCCGATTGCGGCTCCGGATCAGGAACAGAGGAGGCCACCGATTGTGGCTCCACATCAGGAGCAGAGGAGGCCGCCGACTGCGGCTCTGGAACAGGAACTCAGGAGGCCGTCCCTAGCGGTTCCGCTTCAGGAACGGGGGAAACCACCGACTGCGGCTCCAATTCAGGAGTCTCTGGATGACACAGAGCAGGCTCAGGGGTCTCCAGACGGCTCCAAAACTCCTGCCATTTGCGATCCCACTCCTCTTTTCGTTGACGACACGCCATCTCCCATTTACGACTCCACTCTTCATTACCCCGGCGCCACTCCACCCATCAGGATGATGGCGGACGACTCTGTGCGGGCTCAGGGGTCTCCAGACGGCTCAGAGCGGGCTCAGGGGTCTCTAGACGGCTCAGAGTGGGCTCAGGGGTCTCCAGGTGGCTCAGAGCGGGCTCAGGGGTCTCCAGACGGCTCAGAGCGAGCTCAGGAGCTAAGGAGGCCACCAACTCCTCATAATGTCGACTCCACGCCACCTGCCAGGGTGGTGGCGGACGTTTCAGAGCGGGCCTCTCCAGGCGCGCGTAGAAGGAGTCTGCTGGGCTAGTCTGTTGGCCGGATTGTTCTCTCATGATGTGGCAGGTTTACTAGTCCAGATGCAGAACTCACGGACACAGAGGCAGGATAAAAGTCCAATATTTATTGGAAACAAACAGGGTTCCTCCTGGGAGGCAGAGAGGACAAGGCAGGTTAGGTTCCGATTCAGGTACAGGTTCAGACACAGATACAGGTTACCAGGGATCAGACAGGCAGGGTTAAACAGGCAGGGTGGCTCAGGTTTGCTTCCATGGCAAGGACAACAATCCGGCTCAGAGGGAAGCTCTCCCTCAGCTTAAGTAGGGAGAGCTTAATCAGCTGATGGGGATCAGCTGAGAGCACGAGCTCCCAGAAGGATCCACGGCGCCCTCTGGTGGGCAAGCCTCTGGATCCCAACAGCTAACAGAAGCCCACAGGAAGGATCCACATCGCCCTCTGGAGGGCAAACCCCTGGATCCCAACAGCAGCAGAAGCCCACAGGAAGGGATCCACGCCGCCCTCTGGAGGGCAAACCTCTGGATCCCAACATTTGCCACTTGTGACAGCCACAGTCGGACACATGGGAATGCTTTTACAGGTACCTCCTAATCAACTGAAAGAGATAAATAAGATGTATAAAAACATACAATATGAACAATATAAAATGAAAAGGATAAAACAGTAAGAAGTAAGGCATGTAAGGTATTATGAAGTGACATTATAAATCTGTTTAAGTATATAAAAACATACAAAGTGTGGATGAGCTATAGAAAAGATGTGCAGATTAAAAAATATGATTAAATATAAATAAATAGACAGGCTTTCAGGGACATATCATAGGTAACATATCCTACCAGTGCAGTGGGTTAGTATGTATTGTCATTCAACAGTTATCATTTAGCCATTAGTCTGAATGTGGCAGGGTACAAGCTACACTGGAAAAACGATGTAGACATAAGTTCAAATTTCTTAAATTACGTGTATTTACCCTTAATTTCAGTAGGTAAATTAGATAGTTTGCCAATTGAATGAGTATTTTTACTCTTAAAATAAGATAATTAGATAATATGCGCTTAAAATTAGACAATGCAATTGTGTTTTCTTATTTTAAGTGTAAATTGTCTTGTTCCATGGGCAAAATGTCTTTTTTACCTCCTCAATCCAAAAACAAATGCACTAATTTGAAGAAAAAATGACTTATCTAGATTTAGATTTTTTTCCCCAGTGTACTGAAGAAGCAAGTTGCGGGAGTAGTGATATGGTCCAGTCTGCTGCAAGGATGTACACCCTGATGTACTTTTTAAGTCCGACGTGAAATAATTCTAGTAAGGTTTATTGTATCTTGCAATGCCATTTTGTAAAACCTATATTAAAAAAAAAGGTTTAACAACAAAATACAACGCTGTGAACAGTGGGTAGAACTGAGGTGAAGAGGTGATGAAATGGGAGAGATGGAAATTACAGTAGGTTTATGAAGAGATAGGAGACCAATTTGCAATAGTTTGGAAACAGCTATGATGCAAAGTGTAATGCAGGGATCACCAACCTTGTGCCAACACATCGGCTGCCCTCAGCATCTTCTGAAAACAGAAGTCACCAGTGGGCTAAGTTTGAAATCTTATTTTATGCTGCGGCTCTTTTCTTTATATAATTTATAGAGCATTTAAGCATTTATAGGGATTGCAAAATGTCCATATCTAAATTAGAAATGAAAAGAAACAATAGAAGTATTTTTAGAATCTATGAAGTTTAGGTGAGTGCTGACTCCTCCAGTTCATATGTCAATATTGGTACCCTGTCCTATGACTCAGTACCTATGAAGTAGTCCTCAGCCTTAAAAAGGTCAATGACCCCTGACCTAATATAGTTAAATATGGACAGTATTTTCTTAACCAAAATGTAGTTACTTGATTTTGGTAGAATTTAAGCATACGTGTGGTAAACATAGAATATCAGCCCATAAATGTTCCATTTGAAAGCTTTAAGTGGCCTTTGAACAAACAAGTGACTTGCATTTTTTTTAAGCCTCATTTTTCTTTTTGTGCATATGATTCCTATCTATTAGTTTATTATTCTTAAATGTTTAAAGATGTTTACCTTTTGTCTCATGACATTTCCAATCCCTTATATGCCTCTACATAAATGTGGCACCAAAGAAAGTTTGTTGTTAACCGTAAAAAAAAAAGCATTTTCACCTGCATCCGCCACCAGTCTTTGGGGGCCACTCTAAATCTGTCCAGGACACATTTTTAGACACCTCTGATATAGTTATTTGATAATGAGTACTTCAGTAATACATAATATTGAAAGAATTGAATGAAAAGTATTGTGAATCCCATGAAACAGCTTCAAACACTGAATGCGTGCTGTTTTGACACTGCATTGCAGTGTTATTGAAATTACTCATTAAATGTATTTCAAATTTTAGCAATATGAATCCGATTCAGTCCTGCTTTATAGCTTTGATAGATTATACATGAGAAAGAATGCGAGTCTGGATCTATTTTTATGAAAATGCTGACGCGATTAGCAAGTGTTAGAAAAGCACCATGCAAGGCTAAAAAGGTCAGATCACAACAATGTCACAAGAGATTCATGTTACAGAAAAGTCTGGATTTAAACTCTGGTGACCTTCAATGAAAACCTAATCACTCTTCATGCAGCGAATAAACCGAAGCTTCCTGCTCCCTGACTCCCTTCTTATCCCATCCTCTCAGGGGAGGGTACAGATACTGTGTGAAGAGTCGAAAGATGAAGGAAGGTCATCCGATCATAATGAGCATGAAGTTCATATGAAAGAGAGAGCATAAATAGAAAATTCATTCGAATGGTTCATGGTTTCTCATTTGGGTCATGCCTATATAAGTATGCATAATAAATGTTCTTGCTCTGAGCAGGTTTTGCAGCTAGCATGCCATGTCCTTCAAGCCGCTTTGTGGGTGAGTCAATGTGTGCACATTTGGAGGGATCATATGCTTCCTCTGGGTAGTTGTGGGTGTTTGCATGTGATCACAACATGAAGGCTGAAACAACCCATTGAGTTACTTCAGTAGGAAATCCCTTAGTGGGAAATAAGCTGACCACTTTTATTTTATCCACATTTTGTAATAGAAACTATGCATTTTCTTTCCCCAGTAAGCTCTTCTAAAGGTGTCATAGAAAAAAAAAAACAGTGACAGGCTGAGGTTTAAATAGACCTACATTCACATGCATTTACAAATAATGTTTAGAAGACACAACCATGCAATCCTCCTTATGACTGAGAGTATTTAGAAGGCCTGGATGCTGCCTTATTACATCTGGCCAATCCAGCCAGTGGCAGGGATGCCAGCCAGACTGGGATGCAGATGGGACTCCTTATCCACAATGGAGGGGGTGTCAGGTAATACTTTTTATTCCCATTCAAATATAAATGACTCTGGGTCTATCAATTTCATTGATTCATTCTTTTAAAATATCCAGAACTTATATATTTAAAATTTGTTTTCCAACAATATTACAAACAATGCTTTATTAAAAAAATATGGACTTAGCATTGACTTAAAAGTGCATGGTCACACTATATTCCTTTACAAAAAGGACCTGTGGAGTTAGGAAGCAGAGACAGAGGCATTTCTTGCAAGAAATTAGGTTCAAATGTATTTAATGTCCTCAGAGGGAGAGATAGGGCTCTGACTGGACAAAGTTCAGTACATACTTTTATACAGCAACTTCCAATACACACACTCTCCCTTGGAACTCTCCGATACTGTCTCTGCTTCTGTCTCCTTGAACCCCAGTCAGCCTCAGCAGATGGCCGCTCACACTGAGCCTGGTTCTACTGGAGGTTTCTTCCTGTTAAAAGGGAGGTTTTCCTCTCCACTGTCGCTACAAGCATGCCTAGTGTGAGGGATTGCATTCGAGTCAATGAGCCTATGCAATCAACTTAGAACATTTTGAATCAATTTGACTGGATGATGTGGTGAACTGTAGAGAGCTTTAAGATGACATTTGTTGTGAATTGGCGCTATATAAGTAAAGTGAATAAAATTTAACTATCCCAGCCCTACATAAAGAACTTCATCACACTCGAACATTTGGAGAAAAAACAACAAGTTCATAAAGGACGTTCGCTGTAAAATTAATATATCTTTTACTGGCCAGAGGGATCTCCTCTAAACAACAGTCCTCCCCTTCATGCCATGAAGGAGGCTGTTTAACTCATTCTTATCTCTCATGACGTTCGATTGAAGCCTGTGACGATAAGAACAGACATATCTTAATTTTTTTTTACTCCACAGACCCAAAAAACTTTTGATCATGATAAAATAAAATGTCTATAGAAAGGTTTTTTGGAGCCTAGAAATAATGTCACACATCTTGTTTTGGTCTATAGTCTATACTGTAGTGTTGAAATTTCTTTGAAAGTTTGGAACATATTTAAGCTAAATGGTGAGATTGTAAATGTGTAAATTCTGTACTGAGGTGAGGAATTTTGAGCTATAACCACATTTATATTTTTTAAAAACGTCATCCGCGCGCCGGACTGGAGTTGTGACAGGCAGCTCGGGCCACAGGCCGCTACGCTCTACCCCTTCTATTAATTTGGGTAGCTAATCTAAATCGTTCAATTCCATTTGGAGAGCGAGATCATCAGTGGTAGTAGCACTAGACATCTTCCAGGGATGTGAGTAAAACTAGCAGCAGTTCAGCGGACAGGATGAATGAGCGGTAGCCAGCGCAAGGTTGACGCCATACACACTCTGCTTTGTTTTAAAAAAAATATTATTATGAAAAAATATATAACCGCGGATGTCTGGGGGACAGTGATTCGCCTACATGTTATGAACGCTGCCATGCCTTAAATGATAAATTATGAATAGTTTAGTTTGTGCTTCAAGTCGTTGCCCATAGGAAGACGTTGAATCAAGACTAAAAACACATTTGTTTAGGATTGCCTTCGACTGTTCTAGTTAAACAGTTAAACTAAAACACATTTTCTTTAGTCCAACTGTTTTTAATATTCTTTTTTGTGTCTGCATTTTTTTTATCTTATTTTTTATTTTTATTTTTTCCTACTGTTTTATCTTCCTGTATTTTAATCATGTAAAGCACTTTGAATTTTCTTTGTACTGAATTGTGCTATACAAATAAATTTGCCTTGCCTTGCCTTGCCCATAGGAAGATGTAACTTGGATATTACAAAACCGAATTTCTTCGGAACATGATGTAATAAGGTCAAATCAACGGGCCAATGTAAAACAACCTGTGTTACCCTTTAAGGTTGGGGAGAGAAGGGTTTTAGCCTTCACTACCTTCTGTAGAGGAAAATTAAACAAATATTCTGAAAGCAGTAAATAGACAAAGAATACATTGCCACTGAACACAGGGATTTATGTTTAATTTAAGTTTGCATTTTGAATCTTTGAGAGAAATTGTTTTATTCCACTGCAGTCTTCCAAACCACAGCTGACACTGCCAAAAATTGAAATCTAAGTAACTTTATTTCTCTTAAAGAGCATTTTTCTTGAATCAAGCAGTTAAATGATACACTTTTCCATTTGAATAAGGCAATTTACTTTTAATATAAAAAAACAACATCTGCAGTCTCTTATTTCAAGTGCATAATAACTAATTATCTAGTTTGATACTTATTTTAGGAGTAAAAATGGTCATTCCATTGGCAGATCATCTTATTTAATTGCTCAAATTAAGGGTAAATAATAAATTTAGATTTTATTATTTTAGATCACTTTTCTCATAGGTAATAGAGTGCATCAGAGTACAGCAGCATTATGCTAAGAGGAGCATAAAATGCATTCGACACACTTCTATCAATGGAAAAAACAAACAAAAAATGCACCGTGATTTTGCATCATGGTTAAAGATGTAATAAAAGACAATTGTGAGCCAAAACTGACATATTTTTCTTTATTGAAATTTGACAGTCAAAAGTCAAACATTTGTGGAACTCAAAGGCTGCCTTCAATCATCATCGTACAACCAGCTGGTAATAACAGTTCAGGTAAACGGCTGGTTGTGCAGAAACAGCTTCAATCTGGTAAAAATGGCATCAATCTGCTCAGTGGATGTCAGTCTTTACTACTTTTCTGGGGTGAAGAAGATAAAGACATCCTGATATTTTGCAGATTAAGGACCCTTGAGGAAAGATGCAAATGCATCCTTGTCATATCTTGTGTCTTATGCTGATTTCATCCCTAGAAGACAATTGAAACTCAAACAGCCAGTTCTGCTCATAGTGTGTATTAAACAGATTTCATAAATTGTTTTAATAATGCATTATTTTATAAGCTATGAACATATAGCATTTAGCATGTAGATACAGTATATGTAGTTGAGGATGAAAATATGCTTTAAAAGAAAAAAAACTATTTTTTTTAAATTAATGGTTCCCCCATTAATGTGTTTTATCAAGCCACTGTCAAACGATTATAAATTTGAATCTAATTAATCACAAGGTTTCTTGAATTCATTTCAATTAATCAGAATCCTATATTTTATTGAAAAAATTTTATTTTCTGTGAAATCTCTGTTCTATTTGTAGAACAGAAAGATAAATGACAGGAAGTGAATTAAATTTAGCATTTATTAAGGACAAATGCATAATAATAATTTAATTCTCAACAATTTTTGCAACTTAGCTGTTGCCTTTTTTTTTTTTTTAGCAAATACAGGATAGATGATGATTAGATTAGATAGATGATTTTTTGGTTTAAACAAACAAGCCGTCACACCCAGATAATTATTGTTACTCAGAAGCAACATATTTAGCTGAATCCAAATCCTCTCATTTTCATTTTCCTCTCATTTTCTTTTTAGCCTCATAAATTTCGCTGATTTTAGTCATCACCTTGCCTCTTGACGGTGGCTTGTAGAGCGCATCTAGAGTTGCCACTTTCAAAACTTCTGCAAAGCCCATGTCCTTGACATTATTAATTGGTCTAAAGTTCTTGGCTAATTTGGCAATTTTGTCTGTCAGCTTCCCAGATGTGGACTTACTTAAAGGAATAGTACACCCAAAACATGATTAGCCTTCATTTTCTACTCACCCCCATGCTGAACAACACCCTGGAGTACATCTGGAGATCTGGGAGACTTCTTGCTGTCTGCTGACATTCAAATAATGGAGGTCTATGGTGCCCGAGACAGAAAGGTCCATAAAAGTCCACAAAAAACGTGTCAATATTCCTCCATACTGCTCGTCCAATGTATTCCAAGTGTCCTGAGTGGGTAGCATCCAGAATTTACTCGAAACAAAGTCATTTAGAATGTTTTTAGAGCAACAGTAGTATATAGGATTTCCTAAAAGCGCGCGCCTGCGCGTTCACGACGCTACGGAAGCCGGCAGACCAAACCAAATGAAAGTGCGCATTCAGCGTCTGCTCTGCCAATAATGCAAGCGTAGAAGAAGAAATGTGCTGTTTACCTGTGCAAAGAAAGAAACAACGAAAGAAAAATGTCTGAGGACTTCAGTGTTGAGGAAGAGCAGGAGTTCTTTGCCGAGCTGAATGCGCACTTTCATCCGGTTTGGTCTACCGCGGTTTCCGTAGCGTCATGAACGCACTTTCAGGAAATCCTATACACTACTGTTTATGCTCTAAAAACATTCTAAATGACTTCGTTTCGAGTAAATTCTGGATGCTACCCACTCAGGACACTTGAAATACATTGGACGAGCAGTATGGAGGAATATTGACACATTTTTTGTGGACTTTTATGGACCTTTCTGCCTCGGGCGCTGGGCACCTCCATTATTTGAATGTCAGCAGACAGCAAGAAGCCTCCCGGATCTCCAGATGCATTTGAGATATCAAAAAAGTACTCCAGAGTGTTGTTCAGCATGGGGGTGAGTAGAAAATGAAGGCTAATCATGTTTTGGGTGTACTATTCCTTTAACGCCCTGCGCTTAGTGAGGCTGGTCTGACTCATGCCAGGCGTAACACCTGAATTTGAAGCTCCAACAAATGAATGCTTGGTGACCATATTTAATGCTCGAGGCACTTCGGTGAAATGAAAAGTCCTTCTTGTAGTGTGAGAAAGCCAAAACATCTTTGCTTACCTTTCCATTTTTGTTTTTATATTTGAACTGTCCATCCAACTGGCCAACAGATTCGTCTGCCTCCTCCATTTTGTTCATGTCAGAATATTAAATTGTGGGTAAAAGAGGGCGGAAATGCGCTAATACGTAAAAAAAGCCTTAATTTCGGAAATTAATCACCTTGCGTCTACGCATTACTTTTGACAGCCCTAGTTTTTATTATTTCATTAAATTAATAAAATCACATTAGACAGTAAGAAATGCATCTCTACAGATTCTGCTCTTCTTCAGCTATGTTTTTTTTTTTTTTTCTGTATTGGAGCTCCACCAGCGGCTCCAATACAGAGAGCTGTGCTGAACGTTTCCTCTACTATTTGATGACAGGTGACATTCTCGTTTACTCCACTTTGTCTCTCTCTTATAGTCACTAAAATGTATCTGTGGAGACATCCAATTCTTCCCCCCAGGTTATCCTTCCTTTTCACAAAAGAACAAAAGAAAAAAATAGTATTGAAGGTTGTTTTTTCTTATTTTAAGGGAGGCTTTAACCATGCCTCTCAACAACAGCTCATTTCAGTGGTTCTTGCAGCTCATTTCAGCATGCCATGTATTTCAGCAATATCTTATCAGTGTAACTTTGATATACACAAGAATTACTAATGAAAAAATGATCTAAAGTAGTGTAAGAGAGTGTAGTGTGGAAAAAGACAGCAAGTGAAAAGCAGATTTTTGTTTATGTAACTGTGCATGGGGCAACAGTAAGTAAATTTAAAGCTACAGTGTGTAATAATTACAGGGATATACAGTCAGAAATGTAATATATTATACATAACTATGTTATTTATCATCATCTACGAGCTCAGCCTCTTAACCTTAATATTTGCGTTGCCTTAGAATTCGTTATTTATAATTACATAGGAGCGGGTCTCGCAGCCATGGAGGCAGACATCTTTGCGCTACGGCAGCGCAGAGCCAACAAACTAGCGATTGCGAGATCGCCCATTACGCTCAAAAGTAACTACGGCAAGTTGAGAGAGATGAACTGAGACGGTACTGAAATCTATACTCTACACAGACTAATGAAATACTATCTGTAAAATTATCTATGTAAACAAACCACCTCATCACTTGAGAAGGTAGGTGATGCGGACGTCGTGGAAGACATTTTGTCCCGTAACGCTCGCCGTACTGTTGGGGGGGAGAAGCGGTGGGGGGGAGATGTTGATGTTGCTGCAGTCTGCAGTCTGGACGTTAGATGTCGCTGAAAATTACACACTGTAGCTTTAAGTAAGTTTAACTTTTTATTAATCTGTCTTCTGAGTCGAAGAAAAAGGGTCAGATGACTCCGTTTCAACCCACCTCCAGCCCCTCCTCCACCATCGTAGCTAAAGCTTCATCAGTGTGTCATTCCCCCCGGACTCTTACTTCATTCTGCGTCTCAATTCAACTGGTCCGGCAGAAGACCGCCATGTTCAGCCTGCTTCTGCCAGAGATTTCTTCCCAATGGGGAGATTTTCCTCTCCACTGTCGCTTCATGCTTGCTCATCATGGACAGGTTCTCTGTGTTATCCAAGCTGGACTTCCATCTTCCAGGTCCCTGAGCGAAGCTCTAGTATCGCAGCTCAAGAAGACCGTCTCGCCAACCAGCAGTCTACGTAGAGACCAACCTCATCTATCTCCACTCCACCACCAGTTTCAGCCCTGGGGCGAAACAGCGCTGTTCTTTACTCCTGTTCATGCATATCTATCAGAATTCAGCGCTATGTTTCCTGCCAATGTCTGAGCACCAAAGACTAAAGTAATTGCATCAATAAAATTTTTGTAATTATCTTTTCTCTCCGTGTGAGTTGATTCAGTAAGGCTTGGTTGAATAAATTCACGTCACACTTTGTTGTAACTATACTCTCCATGTGTTATTTCATTTCAATGACATTTAAAACTGTGGGCATGGAGATTTTTGAATAATGTCTTTTTAAAGGCAAAGCCTGAAAATAATTTCCTCTGGTAATAATTCAAACACTTTTCAAAGAAGAAAAATCGATTAATCTGAAAGGAAATTTGCTTTGAGGAAAATGTTTTAAATGTTGGTATACAATTTCCAATTTTCCATTGGAAAAAAGGGAACAATAGGAGGAGATGTTTTATATTTAATGCTCAAGTGTTCCCTCACTATGTCATGTTTTTATTAGAGCTGTCTAGCTTATATTTAGAACAAATTTCCGCACTTTGAATTGGAATTATATAAATGTAACCATACTAATGATTTGAAATATTTAAGATTTTTTCTTTTAAAAACAGGGGAAAATGACCATAATTTCCTTACGCCTTGTAAGTAAAATTCTAATTCTTATATTTTTTTTTATGTTTTATTTACCCAGAATCTTAAATGGCCTTATTTCTATACTTACACTGAAGTACAAAGTGATCTCAGCCACTCACAGCACTGGAAAAGCTTCAGTGTCACTTCTCACAAAACCTGTTAGAGGAGAGACGTGTTAAAATGATGTGATGGCACTAAAAGGCCATTTTGAACCCCCTGGGAGAAGATAAAGCAGAGCAAGATAAGATTGTTCTCAATGAGTCGGCTTGCTCTTATGTCCTTCCGTGTAATTATAAATTATGGGTCACTCTTACCTGAAAGAATTTAGATGAGTCATGACTGGTCAAAAGAAACCGCAAATGTTTCAGTAATTTTAACCACTTAAACTTTGGAAAAGACATTAGTTAACACATTAAACTATTATTTTACACAGATCAGCTTCATATGAAAGTTTTAGAGCTCAGAAGCACAAATCAATATCCAAATATTCCTTGAGAAAAAATAGTATTTATGTCAGACTCTGAGATAATTGCCCCTTTATCAATTGGTGCTTTTATTTCTTAGCAACTCATAAAGATTTGATTTATTCCTTCTTCTCTTAATACTTTCCTTTTATATCGGTAAATAAACTTTTTTTTAAAGCTGAACACTCAAATCACTGGCTGTTAGGAGTTTAGTTAAATCATAATTGTAAATAACTATTAAAAAAACTACTGAAAGCTTTGAAATTCAATATAAAAAATCAAAATAACTAATAACCTTGCCACTATATTAATTATCAGCCTATTTTTTTTTTACAATCAAATTTAAAGACAAGGAAGTTCAAATAAAATTATTTATCAGTTTAAAAAAAACAGTATAAATAACAATACAACAGACAGAACAGATATCAATCACTTCAGGTTATTTTAAGTTTAAAAGACTGAAAAAATAATGCTAGATACTGTAATTAAGTCTCAGACCTTTTAATAATGATAATAAAAAACTCAAAATAGACTCTAAAACACACAGGCAACAAGCAGGAAGAGGCCAGTACAGCAGTAAAGTGATCCTCTGTGTATGAGCCAGTTAAAAATCAAGCTGCAGCATTTTAGACAAACTGCAGGTTGGCAAACCTTAAGGATCCACTGCAAACACTAAGACAGTCTAGGCAGGATAAAATGAATGCATAGATAATCTTTTCAAGTTCAGGAAAAGACAACCCCAGCTTCACCTTAGCTTTTCTTTTTAACAACAACAACAAAAAAGTTCTTTAGGACATCATTTTGTGGTTGTTAAAATCTAAACTGTTAACCAGGAGATTCCCAGCTGTCTGCTGGAGGGCCTGATGCAATGTGAAGATGTCAAAATGTAGGAAGTATTTTCTTAATTTACAGTGGGGCAAAAAAGTATTTAGTCAGCCACCAATAGTGCAAGTTCTCCCACTTAAAAAGATGAGAGAGGCCGGTAATTTTCATCATAGATATACCTCAACTATGAGAGACAGAATGAGAAAAAAAAAATCCAGAAAATCACATTGTCTGATTTTTAAAGAATTTTTTTGCAAAATATGGTGGAAAATAAGTATTTGGTCAGTTACAAACAAGCAAGATTTCTGGCTCTCACAGACCTGTAACTTCTTCTGTAAGAGGCTCCTCTGTCCTCCACTTGTTACCTTCATTAATGGCACCTGTTTGAACCCGTTATCAGTATAAAAGACACCTGTCCACAACCTCAAACAGTCACACTCTAAACTCCACCATGGCCAAAACTAGAGAGCTGTCAAAGGACGCCCGAAACAAAATTATAGACCTGCACCAGGCTGGGAAGTCTGAATCTGCAATAGGTAAACAGCTTGGTCTGAAGAAATCAACTGTGGGATCAATTATTAGAAAATGGAAAACATACAAGACCACTGATAATCTTCCTCGATCTGGGGCTCCACGCAAGATCTCACCCCGTGGGGTCAAAATGATCACAAGAACGGTGAGTAAAGATCCCAGAACCACACGGGGGGACCTAGTGAATGACCTGCAGAGAGCTGGGACCAAAGTAACAAAGGCTACCATCAGTAACACACTACGCCGCCAGGGACTCAAATCCTGCAGTGCCAGACGTGTCCCCCTGCTTAAGCCAGTACATGTCAAGGCCCGTCTCAAGTTTGCTAGAGAGCATTTGGATGATCCAGACGATGAATCGGAGAATATCATATGGTCAGATGAAACCAAAATAGAACTTTTTGGTAAAAACTCTACTCGTCGTGTTTGGAGGAGAGAGAATGCTGAGTTGCATCCAAAGAACACCATACCTACAGTGAAGCATGGGGGTGGAAACATCATGCTTTGGGGCTGTTTTTCTGCTAAGGGACCAGGACGACTGATCCGTGTGAAGGAAAGAATGAATGGGGCCATGTATCGTCAAATTTTGAGTGAAAACCTCCTTCCATCAGCAAGGGCATTGAAGATGAAACGTGGCTGGGTCTTTCAGCATGACAATGATCCCAAACACACCGCCCGGGTAACGAAGGAGTGGCTTCGTAAGAAGCATTTCAAGGTCCTGGAGTGGCCTAGCCAGTCTCCAGATCTCAACCCCATAGAAAATCTTTGGAGGGAGTTGAAAGTCCGTGTTGCCCAGCGACAGCCCCAGAACATCCCTGCTCTAGAGGAGATCTGCATGGAGGAATGGGCCAAAATATCAGCAACAGTGTGTGAAAACCTTGTGAAGACTTACAGAAAACGTTTGATCTCTGTCATTGCCAACAAAGGGTATATAACAAAGTATTGAGATGAACTTTTGTAACTGACCAAATACTTATTTTCCCCCATATTTTGCAAATAAATTCTTTAAAAATCAGACAATGTGATTTTCTGGATTTTTTTTCCCTCATTTTGTCTCTCATAGTTGAGGTATATCTATGATGAAAATTACCGGCCTATCTCATCTTTTTAAGTGGGAGAACTTGCACTAGTGGTGGCTGACTAAATACTTTTTTGCCCCACTGTATATGTAAGACATGAACAATTAGAGCAGTCATGTATATTTCAGAGTTATCCACATAATGTAAATCTTTACTTTCTAAAAAAAAGAACAAATAGGGAGGATATACAGGACAAAGAGGACAGCTCCAACATTTGATCCCTGAGGGACACCATAGAGATGAGAATCTGAAGATACATCACAAGGTGCAGCTCTGAAAATGGTGTCCCTAAAATAATATTCAAATTGTGGCAGTACTGATCCATCCAAATTGAAAATAGATGCTTTGGGCTAGAACAAAATGTACTGCTATTGTCTAGGCCGTGTATTGCCTGCTTTTATCATGTCTTTATCTTCTCTTGCTTTTATTTTCCATCCATTTAATACTTTAATTCATGTTAAGCACTTTGAATTGTCTTTGTACTTAATGTGCCATATAAACAAACTTGCCTTGACTTTTTTTTTATGCCAGAGGTAAAGCTTGGGTAAAGCTGGTTTCCGGAAGTAAAAACCATGCCAAAGTGGCTTTCATCCTGTTATTTTTTTACTAGTTGAAATGCAACCATTAGTCTCGACCTTAATTCTTGAACAACAGCCTTCAGTTGTTGTTGAGTCACTAAATAGCTTTACTGACATTAAATGAAGCTTTGCAGATCTCCAAGCCAAGAAGCCGATATTTGGATCAGGTGTAGTGAAGCAGAGTCACATTTAAAAGATGGAGGACACAGACCTTTAAGGGCTGGAGTTTGAGACCATTGTTTTAAACATGAGGGTTTGCCTATGCTGTGAAGGTAGAAATGTGCATGGTCAGAACAAATCTCTGTATAGGCTCTCTATGCATAAATAAAGCTAGACTGCCAACCTCTGGACTGTACAATAAAACATCAGAGATGCCACAACGATATCAATACCTTTTTTTTTTTTTTGATATGAAAACATTTTGATATCTCTTTAAAACTAGATTATGCAATTGGGTCTAAGATTATGTATTTTAAAACTATATTTTTTTAAATATTAATATTTAAAAAGCTTAACATGTGCTAGGACAAGCCAGGACTGAGGGATATTATTAAGACTGTAATAGACAGAAATTTACTTTATTCCAGCTGTGTCGAATAAGTCTTTCAGAAAACTTGAGAGAGCAATTTTGTGTGGGTAAATTTTTAGTTTCTAAACAAAAATGCTTGTTTTTGTTTAGAACAGGCATCCCCAAACTCGGTCCTCAAGGCCGATTATAAAAACATTATAAATTATAAAAACATTTATAGTTACATTTAGAAAAGAAAAATAGCTCCATTATCTTATCTTAAATCAATAACATCTAGTTTGTTTACTTTAGCTGCAAACTTACTCGTTCCAATGAGGGATAACCTTATTAATGCCCAAATTAAAGGCAAATAAATCTATTTTAAGAGGTTTTTACTAGTTTTTTTGCAGCGAAAGCACCATTTCACACCAAAAAGTATTTGTATGACACTATAAAAAGTAAAGGACTAAATTAAATGTTTATTTCATCATGAGGAATTCATGGGCTACATTCAAGTATACTGCGCTAGTTTATCATACTGTTGTCATTGAGTATCTTTCTAATATCAAGTATCTTTCTTTAACTATAATTAAAAAAAGAAATGAAGACATATTGTAGAGTCAGCAAAACCAGGGTCTTTTCTATGACTGATTAAAATGCTGAAGATGATCAAAAGTCTATATGAGTTTGTAAACTTAAAAGACTCGCTGCTGAGCAGCAAGCATGCCAGACAATCACCAGCTAACTACAACAGCCAGAAAGTGGTAGGACCAGAGGGGAGCAAAGACCCACATAGACAATACCTGACTGAGGGGTCAAAGACCCATCGGCTATTCCCCTCACCTCCAGTCCGAAACAGCAAAGGCTCTGGGACAACAGGAGCGAGATGATCCTGCCATGCCACCTGTCTTTCACTCTATAATATTGTTTCTGTTTTGTTTTTGTTTTGTAGTCCTCCAAAACGTCTGCTTCCATATTGGGACAGTATATCTCTGCATAAACCCATATCCATTTCAGTTTTGGGAAATTAGTGAGGCCTTTTTAGGTCTGAAAAGGTCTGTTACTTATCAGCATGGAGCAGTATTTACTGATAAACAGAGTCTATACTCATCTGACCTCCCACCCACTCTTCCCACAGTGGGGCTGTTTATGCTGGTAATGTGTAAAGAAAAAGCTCTGGCCTTACACGTGAATTTAGGTTTCTTTAAAGCACAGTTGATAACCTCCACATTCCAATTAAGCAGAAAACTTTGCTTTCTGTATATTTTGTCTGGAAGGCTGTATTTACAATTCAATTCAATTCAGTTTATTTATATAGCGCCAAATTCACAACACATGTCATCTCAAGGCACTTTACAGTTCAACCAGATCATACAGTCAAATTGATACAAAGTTTTCTATCTAAGGAAAACCAGTTGATTGCATTGACTCATTGACTCAAATACAATCCCCCACACTAAGCATGCTTGTAGCGACAGTGGAGAGGAAAAACTCCCTTTTAACAGGAAGAAACCTCCAGCAGAACCAGGCTCAGTGTGAGCGGCCATCTGCCGAGGCCGACTGGGGTTCAAGGAGACAGAAGCAGAGATACAAAAAGCAGCTGTAAAAGGCGGCCCCGTCCAGGAAACACGCAGCCAGGCAGACGAGCTCCAAGGCAGCTCCCATGCCAGAGGACGAAGAGAGCACATCCACTCAGTCACGGTCAGAGAAACAGGACCACACTGGAAAACAGGCCGATCTCCAACATCTATAAACAAGGGTGTTGATAGAAGCAGCACAGCTGATGTTTCTTTCCAGGATGACGTCACAGCCAAGCAGGAACAGACGAGGCAAAGCTACTCTGAGGAAAAGCAGAGAGAGCAGAAGGTTAGAGATTGAACTAACAGATTCTGCAGAATAGGAGAACAGAGAGAGAATGAAGCAGAATGATGAAATGGGGGTCCCTATGTCCTCCAAAAGTCTAAGCCTATAGCAGCATAACTATAGAGATAGCTCAGGATAACCAATTTAAAAATATTGTAAATTTGATGACAGACCATCAAGTTATTGTAACTAGAGAGGATGCTAAGAATAGCAAAAATAATAAATTGAAATTCATTGAACTCCCAGTGGAGAAATTAACTGTCTGCATTTAACCCATCCCCTTTGGGGAGCAGTGGGCAGCGCCCAGTGACCAATCTGGGTTAAAGGGTCTTGCTTGGAGTCTCAGATTGGCAGTCTGTGGGAGTGGGTTTCAAACTCCCAACCTCAGGACTCCAAGCCCTATGCACTAACCACTAGGCCAACATACCACCATGTTGCAATGCTTTTTCTGAACTGTACTGGAAAAGTTGAGAACACTAGCAGTCTTAATACAGAGATTTGCCGAAACATACAGACCAATACCTACATTTTAGCTCATATCCCCAACTGGAACTTAGATTTTCTGCTATCAGAACAGGATGACCATATACGCTCAGTTGCAGAGGAAAACATACAAAGTATTTATAGATCATTTTCTACTAAGTTCTTCTACTTTCCTTTAGTGGGCCAATTCTTTTGGTGATTTTTTTGGATCGGGAAGAGTTTCAGCCTCATTGTGCATCCTCTGTTGAGTAGTATATAAGGGGTAATGAGGGACGATTAGCCTCTTACGACCCCCATTTGAAGAATCATAAGGTCGGGAGAAAATCAAACATGTTTGAAATTCAGTCGGCCCTCTTAAGGTGTTTTTTGTTGGAAGATCCTGCTGTTGAAGCAGAGTTACAAGCGTCTACAAGCCGACTTACCAGAACCTCATGCACTGGGCGTGTGCAAACAAGGGAGATTTTCTTCCTCTTCTAGATTGATGAGTCCGACCAGGACCATCAGTGCTGAGTCTGATTTGTGGTTTTTGAAAGTGCAGTTTGAGCAGGTAGATTGCATCAGAGCATCGGGCCTTGTAGTGTAAGAAAATACATTGTTGTGTGAACTTTTCAACCCTGCGATTTCGTCGTACAGTTTCTGAGTACGATTGAAAATGTCGTACAGTGTATGCCCAGTCTCATTGGAGCTTACAAAGTACCACAACAACAAACCCAGCCAACAATCCCAAATTTGAACTGTAGTAACTCTGGGCAAGATTTTGTTGTACAATTGTACCTCAAGAACAAAGGACACACCTTTGACGACCAAGGTGGTGAGATTCTGGACCAAGAGGACAGAGATTTTGAAAGGGGTTGAAAGAAGCTATCTTTGTTTAAAGGAAGACCCATCACTGATTG
Source organism: Cyprinodon tularosa (assembly GCF_016077235.1). Lineage (NCBI taxonomy): Eukaryota > Metazoa > Chordata > Actinopteri > Cyprinodontiformes > Cyprinodontidae > Cyprinodon > Cyprinodon tularosa. The sequence goes on from NW_024039092.1 coordinate 641,774, forward strand.
GAGGGGAAGATTGCGTTTTCACCTCGCAAGAATCTACATTTCAATCTTCTAACTAATTTCAAGGAAATTACACAAGCAACACAATCATTATACACATAGCCCATACACAAAAAAAGACTTCAAAAAAGAAATCAACCATTGTTCATTATTATTTTTCATTTTACTCATTGTCAGGTGAGGTGGAGCAGACAGCGATACTATGGAAAATGTATTATCCAGTATTATTTTGGGCTTAATATATCCTCTTTTTTTTTTTACATACACGTACTTCTAAATGCTGTCTTTCATGAGATTGAGGCCTACTAGGTTCATACTAAATCTACATTAGTGCAAATAGTGAAGGCTCGGTAGAGAGCAATGTTAAGGGGAGGGATACCAAGTTTTTTGTAGGGAGAGGAAAACAACCAGACAATTTCACATAATGGTTATTGACAATTAAACAAATCTACAAATTATTCATGCAAGCTAAATTTGAAAATTTAAGAAAAATTATGTGATATTATTGGAGGGTTATTTTTCCTACATCAGGATTTTAACCCCGACCAACCTTCAAATTATGCCCCTGGTTCATTCTGTCTTTGGCATTCAGTATAATGTTTCACCTTACATTAAAAAAGAATAACTTTCCCAGCCTAAAGCTTCAGGATAAAGACTTTATCTTCAACTCTCTGCGGCCAGGCTGGAGCATATCTTCTGTACAAAGCAACAACCGTCAAACAGAGTGGTCCTGGAGGTGAGCTACAAACATGTTTACAACTCCCAGTAGTGGTACAGATATCCCTCAGCATGCGCACAATCTGCTGAGTCACTGAACTATTCGTTTTCGTACCCCTACACTGCGGCCAGCTGTATCTCCCTACGTTAGCCTCTCCTAAAAATATCCCCCCTTCCCTCCCTCTCATTCTCTGCCTCTGACATACAGAGGACGCCTTGTCTTTAGGGAGCATGACAGCAAAAAAGGGAGTTGCCAAAGTATAATATTAAAAAGAGGGTGTCTTCCAGAAAACATTCTATTGTTTTTACAACAGAGAACAGATCAGTTTTATGCAAAGGAAACATCTGATTCAGTTGCTTCAGTTCAAAAGGAATTTGCTGTTGTGGACTGATTCAAGTGTACAGTAAGTACCTTTAGATGTATAGTTGCTTGTGACAAAAATATCTTAGAAATCATGTTGTTTCTTTCCTCGGATAAAAGTTGCTTTCTTCTGTTGGATGTCATGCTCAAAGTTTTTGGAGATACTGTAGCTGTATTAGGAAAGTGTTAAGAGTTTGCGCTGCAGAAAATCAACAGTGAAAAAAAACTTGATGACTTTTGTACTCCTGACTGAACCTCTGCTGTATTGGGAGGGATTTTCACTTGAGCACCAAGTTGAAAGGAAACAAGAGAAAGGAAGGAAACAGAGGAGGAACCTGTTGGACTACAAGAAAAAACCCTGCGTAAAGGCAGCAGACAAACTGTATGAATGCTGTAGAACAGATGATTGTATAGGCAATCTGAGTTTCTCATGTTAAGGCCGGACCATTGGTGTATCGCGTGACTCTCAAATAATGTCATGCCTTTGCACTGCCAAACGCAGATGTTTGTAAGATGAGGTCGTGCTCTATGTACTGTGCTGGGTGAGATCGTTTGGACTTAGTTACGGTTTTGGATTCGCTCCTCAGAGTCATCCAGAGAGTTAAAACCTCCAGAGGATGATGGGAGCTGATGACCGAGAGGTCAACGGTGGAATGGGGGCAATAGTATAACATGCCTTTTACAAACAGCTCTCTTGTTGCTTAATATAGAATTTAGTGATGATTTTATTTAATCTACACCAGGTTTAAAATCATACGTGTATTTTTCCAGCTGGAAGCTGCCTAGAAACTGCAACATTTTTCCTTTCAGATAGGATTTTTATCTATTTTTTTATCAGTCCACTTTGTTATATGAGTTAATGACATTTTTATCCTGAATGGTTTCACTCTAACATGGCTTGTTCATGATGAGATGACGGCTTCTTCATCTCTGAGTGGCCCGTGTAAGTGCACTTTCTGCAAAGTTTAGTTTAGTCTCTTCCCAGATTCAGACAACATATCTACATGTTTATTTTTTTATTTGTTCTGGGATTGACAGGGACATTTTGCAATAGAACACCTTCATCTCTGGGACACAGAACAACCTCTTCTTCCTCAGCAGTGAATTTTCTTATTGTTTTTAGATCTGCATAACAGTTTTAAATAGTGATTACTTTGCTAATTGATCAATCTGGTAATTATTTTTCAACTAATCGACTGCTTGGTAGGATTTTTTTTTTACAGAATTTGAACAAGATGACGGTTATACTCTCATGGTTTGTCATATTTTTTTATTTACCTATTTATGTTTTCTTTATCTTATTTTTAATTTGAGATTAAGTATTACCTTTCTCCGCTTTTTTAAAACTTTAACTTTTCTGTTTGACATTTTTCATTGTTGGGTGTTTATCGAAGAATTTTGTTTTGCCTTATTTCTGTCTGTTATGTTTGTTATTATTTTTGCTTTTTGGGACCTGCCATACTTGTTATTTTTTTCCATTGGGGGTTTGTCTCCTTTTTGCCTACTCTTTCACAATTGTTTTTTAGTTTATTTATCTTGATTATTTGCCAGAAGAAATTAGACTGAAAGCTCAAAGTTCACCATGCTTCTCCTAAACCTCATTTTAGGAGTTCTGGTTAGAATATATTAACATAAAAATATATTTTTATATTTATTAAATTTTAAATTAATTTCTAGATTTATACATAATTAGTACATTTTTGGCTCAATATCTGGACTGATTTTTGTTTGCTTTCAGTAAATTGCAACATGCAATTTACTGCAACAATTGATAACCAAATTGGTTGATTTTTTTTAAGAAATCAATAAATCCTGATGTATCCAAACAATTGTTTTAGCCCCATTTCTAAACATTTAGGAATGTACCTCCAATCAAACCACAAACTTAAAAAATCCATGACATCAAATCAGTTTCTTTACATCTACATTTTTGAAGGTAACATCATCACTTTTTATCTTGTATTCTGTCATTATTCTGGAATTTTACCTAATAAAAATAAATATGGTTGTCTTAACTGTACCGAACTAGGAAAAGTTCTTTCTAACTTTACATTAGCAACAAAGACAAATGTTTCTGATCATTATTTACCAGGTATCGTAAAGTCTTAGAGAAGTCATATTAAAATGTCAAATCATTCTGGTTTAAACATATATATATATATTAGTGCTGTCAATCGATTACATTTTTTAATCGCGATTAATCGCATCAATGCCTGAGTTAACTCGCGATTAATCGCATTTTAATCGCACATTTTTTTTCCTGATTGAAAATCATTTAAATACTCTGGATGACATACAAAAAAATACATACAGGCTAGGTTTGTGCCAATGTTCTTTTTTTAAAATGAAAACAGGTCACAGATACTGATTTATGCCATAGAAACATATGGCAAGAAGATGGGGAGGCATGTAGCAAAAAATAACAAATATGTAGCCAAAAAAAAGGCCCTGAAAACAGGCTGATGTAAAAGACAGTCTTTACAGTTAATACAGTCTTTTGAACAAAGACAAGCATTTTACCCTACTGCTATAAAATTTAGTAGAATTAACATTAGATGTTAATTAACCAAGGTAATAATGAACAATTTTCAATCAATACATCAAAATCAATAGACCAACATCACTAGATGAAGGTAGTCTATGCTCTCTAGAAAGTTACTTTTCAGCCTCTTAACAAAAATGAGAACACACACACACCCACTCACCCACTCACCCACACACAGACACACCCACCCACACACACACACACACACACACACACACGATACCGACAAGAGTGCCGTAGCAGATTCCATTTCACCTCAGTAATCTGTTTTCTCAGCGTATTTCAGGTTGCTACTAGTTACCAGACACTCAACTTGTTTGTTGGTGGTGGGGCTTAAAGAAAAGGCACTAGCGCCACCCAGTGTATGAGCGTCTTTTTTCCTTGAGGAGCTCCGCTCTGGAAGCCTATGAGAAATGCATAGACTGGGGGAAAATAGCCCCGCCTTCCCGCAGGCTGCAGCGGGATGCACTTGGAAAATTGTACCATAAAACCACATAGCGTTAATCTCGCGTTAAAAAAATTATCGCCGTTAAAATGGCCTCGCGTTAACGCGTTAATAACGCGATAATTTTGACAGCACTAATATATATATATATATATATATATATATATATATATATATATATATATATATATATGTACTCTTTATCAGACGATATTGTCCCAAAAGTTAGAATAAATAAATTTTTTAAATCTGTGCTTTTTTTTCTTTATCTAATGCAGGCCAGTTAGTTATACTTCAGCTTTTACACCTAAATTCTGCCAATCATATATCAACGGTCATCTGCCAATCAAGGTTTTTCAGTCATAGCATCTTTATTCATATGTCGCAGCTAATATACGCAACAGTTGAAATAAGAAATAAGAATAATTTACATTGAGTTCCGTCCCAGTGTTTTTGTATTTGCTTCCGTCACACAATCCCTTGATAAACGACCAATCGCATTCACTTTGTTCACTCGTGTAAAGTTGGGCGCCACTCGGCAGAATTCAGAAAAGCAACTTTAACATCTCCTTCCAACACTCCTTGTCTAATCTATGAATAAAACCGATGGCTCGTCTTTTACTGTACATATGTTCAAACTGACTTTTGGGATCTTACAGAATTCACCAAGAAAAGCAAAAAGAGATAAAAGAAAAAAGGGTCAACGAAAGGTGCCTTAAAAATAGCAATCTAAAATAAACAGAGAAAAGTCAATGGATGGGAGCAGAGATGTCAAACACAACAGAGCATAGGATGACGAGGCACTCCATTAGCTATCTGTGTTTCCTGCAGGCATTGAATATTTGAAAATAAACAACACTCTATTATCTGTGCAGCCGCTGGCCCTGGGCTACTTATGCACACTAGAACAGCCTCCCACGCAAAAACTATACAATGTGCTTTCCTTTTTTTGTTTTTCATTCAGTAGCTCCCATGCTGTCAGTGGCACACACAGACAGTTACTGCCGCTGGAGATGCAACATCTCCTCTGTATTGTGTGAGGAATAACTTATCTGATAATCTTTCTGCCAGTTGCAGACGTCACACAAGTTATACTTTTCTTTTAAATCATAAACCTCTCATTTGGGCCTTAATAATTGCCTGAAAACATTTAATAACCAAATTTAAAGATTTGAGATTAAATTATCAGGGTGGAGCACTGCTGAATAATCATTGATCAAGAGCCAAACATCTTAAGTATACATCATTTGTTCAATATTTACAAGCTGGGATTAGATTTGCAGGGATGTAGCTTAACCCTGTAATGCCAAATGTATCATATTTGATACATACGGTTTCTGAAATGTTTTGCGTCTGACACCTTTTGCATAGTTTATTGGTAAAAACTTTGCTCAAAATCCTATTGTACACAATCAGATATACCTGATAACAGAGGGCAGAACTTATCGCATAGTAATAAATTATTAATATCAAAAATGTATTTCTGTTTTTTCTTTTTACACATTTTGTTAAAAGGCCAAATAAGGACTTCAAACCAAAAGTAAGTAATTTTCTGTTTTGTTTTATTCTTGGATCGGGCTTTAAAGGGTTAAGGGGGAATCTCTTCTTGGCTAGTATGGAAAAAAAAAGTCTCATTAGAATCTACCTTTTTTGGACAACGAATTTTAAACACTGAATTTTTTTATACAATGAATTTTTATCTGGTCAAAATTTGCCTGCAAAAAAAATCTGCTGCAACAAATTTGCCTGCAAAAAATTCAGTTGCAAAAAAATTTTCCTGCAAAGAATTCAACTTAAAATCTGTTGTTGACCTTTTTCTGAACTCAGGCCAAAGCAATTTACACTCGATGCAGTAGAGCAGCTTCTAGTCAATGAAATTAGCTAATTTAAAAAGCAATATGATCCTCTATAGTTTGAAATAAAAAAGAAAAAAAACTGGAAATTTTTAGAGCTTTGTTAGTGCAGGTTTGATCAGTTGTGTTACTTTTTTTCAAGGGATCTTTGTTAATTTTTTAGAACAGCAGAGGTCACCATGTCAAATAAAGGCTAAATGCAACCAAAGAGTTGTATTTCTTTAGTTATAAATTAGTACAGATATGTGCAGGTAAAACCATTTGTGCTGTTTTGAGCTTTGAGATTTTTTCATTTTCAGCTATATTTTTGCAGGTGATATAACCATCCTTGATTAAGCTCTGAACTGTTACAAACTGGTCACTTATGTGATTTAAGAATGTTTCTGCAGTTAGTTATAAAATCACCAATAAACAAAAACAGCGGGCCTCGATTTATATAAAAGATCAGGGGCGGGTCTTCCATCTGCAATCACCAGTTGAACAAACAGCTTAACTGGATTCTGATCCAAAGCTCAAAGAAAATACGGAGCTCTTTCACTTTGCCATCCAGTTAGGACTATTATTTATGTGACTAGAAATCCCAAAACCAAGCAGGGTTGTCTCTGTGCTGATGTTTTTAATAGCCTTTTTGATATGGGGAGTTCTTACTATTTAGAAAACGCCTTCTATAGGATAACTGGGATCTGGAGTGTTTGTACCAGGGCCTTTTTTATTTTAGATCAACTGATCAGGATTCATAGTTTATAAACTATCAGTTTTTGTTCACATGGTTAAATCTCAACCGTTTGTTTTAAGATATACTGTCACAGACTGGTATCTAAGCAACATTTAGTTACAGTGATGCTTAGCGCTAATCTGTGACACCTTTTTCTATCCTCTTCTAACAACTGCTGCCTGTTTGCTTTAAGCAACGCAAATGACATCCAAGATGGGAACTCTGCAAGCTCTCGTTTAGCTTTCTGTAGTGGAGACAAAATGACAGATGGCTGCAGCCAGATGGCGAGCCGTTTGTCTTGATCTCTTTAATGCTTGCTTTTGAAATTAAAGCTCAACCTTTCATTGTATCAAAAGATGTTTTATATTTAAAGAAAAAACGATCCAGAACCTCCAAATATGACTTCTAATAAATAATAGCTGTATATTTATGACTAGAAAATCAGCTTTAATCAAGAGGCTCAAAGGAGTAATGGAGTACAACACTCCATTACTTAGGTGTTGGGTCATAGTGTTTTAACTGTCAGCTTGTCATGTGGTAACAGCTGTTTAATCTTTACAAGCTTATTTTTAGTTTTTAGCTGCAGTATTTTCAAAAGGCATTCAGACCTGTGGGACTTTTGTTCATTGTGTCAAATTACACACTGTTAAAAAAAAAGAAAAGTTTACAGGAATTCAAATTAACCATTAAACTTTTACTTTTGTTTGTTAGACTTTCAATTCTATGTTTTTGTAACTTTGATCTTTATTTCAGTTTAATTTAGATTAATTATATCACACCAATTAGCAACACGCCATTTTGGGACACTTTACAGGAATGATTCAATCAAATCATCCATATAGATTGGTGAAATGTTTTCTAACAAAGGAAACTCAGTTGATTGCACCAAGGCAATAGATTTGCAAAATTTGCTACTGGGTGAGCATGTGGTGACAGTAGATATTCGCTTGCATTGGTTCGTTGACTCAGCAGCAATATCTCACGTGCACGAGAGGAAAAACACCCTCCATAATTTCTCAGAACCGCTTGATATGTCCTGTTGCATAATTTTAATGCAAAATCCTATTAAATGAATATTGCATCATCAGCACCTTAGGGATAAAATAAGAAGCTTTATTGTCAATTTACAGAAGGATTTGAAGCTGAAGATCAATATAAAATCTGTATAAAAGTATAGAATTATGAAGGGAAATGTAAAGGATTTGTAGTTTGAACATTTTATTGTATATATATATATGTATATATATATATATATATATATATAAATTATATATAAATTTGATTTAAGCAAAATGCTGTACATCAGTATTCAGTGTGACTGAAGGAACACCACATATGTATGAACCTAAATTCTCGACGACATTCAGAATGGATGGAGAGAACCTGTTGACATCGGCAAAGATGGACCACAGCTTGTCAATTGGATTCAGGTCTATTCTTAAAACACCATTGAAACATTTGGACTTTCTTTAATCTAAACTATTTAAATGTAGCTTTAGCTCTGTACTCCTATTGTACCACTGTCCATACTGAGGAACAGTATGTACTTCCCACAGAGAATGGGGATAGCCCACCTGCCCTCACCCATCCTCACGACCTTCTATAGAAGCACCATAGAGAGTGTTCTGACCAGCTCTCTCACTGTGTGGTGTGGAGGCTGCAGCGACTAGACAAAGTTGAGAAGAGTGGCGAGAACAGCAGAGAAGATCATCGGAGCAAATCTTTCTCTCCACAAATACATTTTATCCCAGCGCTGTATGTCTAGAGCCCGTAACATTATCAATGACCCCTCAAAAACCCCCATGGACTGTTCACCCTGCTGTCCTTTGGGGAGAGGCTTTGCAGCATTTGATGCAGATCCAGCAGACTCTGAAACAGCTTCTTCCCTACCGCCATCAGACAGCTGAACTGTTGAACAACTTTAAATCATCTCACAGATGCTGCATCAAACTGACAACAAACAACAACAAAAAGAAACTGCATATTGCACCATATATATTTAAGGTTCTGAACTTCCATATCAATGTGTTTTTTTTGCACCATGATTTTTTCTCCCACACTGTTTACATTTCATCACTGCTGCACTTTAAGAAAAGGAAATGAAAGATGTTTATATCAAGAAACCTCAATAAAAGTTGTCTAGGTCTAAGTCTAAGACAAAAAGATATTTTCAAAAGGATGATGCTGCCTCCAGTATGCTTCATCGCTTGACCAGATTGCTGTGGGTCATGCATTGTTAGCTTTCTGCAGCACATGATGTTTTCCATGTAGGCCATAAAGTTTGTGTTACCAGAGCACCTGCTTTCACATGTTTTCTGTGTCCCTTACATGGCCTTCAGTCTTGTAAGGGACACAGCTTTCCTTTAACACTGTCTTCCCTTTGGCCACTCTTCCACGAGGACCAGATCAGTCAAGTGCATGCATAATGCTCCTGCTGTTGACATGTCCCTGGGATACTGTTTTATAACCTAACTCTACTTTAAACTTCTCCACAAATTTCTCCCTGGCCTTTCTGCTGTGTCCTTTGTTTGGTAATGCTGTTTGTTCCCCTGGGGTTTTTCTTTCAGACTAATGAGGCTGGATTTATACACAGGATAAAATACACCCAAGTGGACTCTATGCAATTAATATAGGGGATTACTAGACTGGCCAAGCAGGGTATTAGAAATAAAGGAGCTAATTCAATATACACAAATCTTTAGCCATAGCATGTATACTTATATTTCTACTTCATCTTTAAAGGGGGCTCATCAACAAAGGCCAGAAAGCATTTATTACTTTCGGTCCACAAAATAAGAGTTTCTCAACATTATGTTAGCAGATGAATTTTATGTGACCTTTTGAAACGTATGATATATGTCTTCTTCCATGTTCTACAAAACAGTGGAATCATTTGGACACATGGATCTGGCTCTTCCTCTCGATCCGCTGCAGTGAATCATTGGTTAACAGCTAAAGTGTGTTTATATTTGCGCTGAAACAGATCTTGTCTGTGGTGATGCGTGTGTTTGTGTGTGTGTGTGTGTGTGTGTGTGTGTGTCAGGAAACAAACCAAAAGTCAAAAGACGCCCGAGGACGACACTAAAAAGGCAGCTGCTGCCAGAAAGAAGGTTTCTTTGGGAGAAACACAGACTCTATCAACTGCTCTGCTGCAGTCAGGACACACAGTAGTTATTAAGGCAAAATACACAAAGGCAAAGTCTTTCCCATGATGCATTCTTTCCCAGACTGCAACTAAATAGGGCACACTGGTCATGGACGTCACATTTTTAACAACTGGCCAAAATCCTAAAAACAACAAAACTGACTAAAAAACATTTTTATATAAGCGGGAAACTTAAATTCTCAGTTAATGAAACAGTTTCCTTACAACCAGTGTTGGGAATAATGGAGTTACATAATAATGGCGTTAGTAGAGTAATATTGATGGCTGTTCATTAGAAAAGGGATCTAGCCGGTTTCTTTTCACATATTCCTAACAGCATTAGATTACTCACAATCTAAAGCAGCAACAACAAGTCCTTGGCGGACCGGGTAAACTGCCATTGACTTCGTTCAGATCTGGTCAGACCGATTCGGTGCAAGAATTACCAAGAATGCAGCAGCGCTTTTCTTCTAGCATAACAACAAACTGCCAACCACAATGGATAAATGTTACAATGAAAATTAAGGACGTAATAGAGAGCAACCCTTAAATCCTCAGTTTGTTAGGATATTATTCACAAATAGAGTGCATCACTTGGAGTTTTTGCATCACATTTGTAGTTATCTGATTTGTTCTAACCAGAGAAGGATGCTAACCCCACCTTTGAAATAGAGCTCTAATAGCTCTTCACCAGACAGATACTCCCCTGTACCTGTCATTATCAGTCTGGCTGGCCAGGCTAGCAGGGACCAGCAGGCAGCTGACATTTGCATTAATGATGCTGATGTTTCTGTAAGTCGTTAATTATGTGCAGGAAAAACGTCTCAACGCACATCTGTCCCTAAGTTTGGTAATAGCTATAATTTCAATATTGGTTAAAGAACATTTGCATGGGTTGGTCGAGCAGAGACCAATGTGGACTAAAGGGTGGCTGAAAACTGATAGCAGCAAAAACATTTGAGGCTGAAGCTAGAATGAACACAATGAACCAACAAGAAATGAATATGCACAACATCTATAAATCCCACATAAATCACTAAAGACATAGCAGCTTTTAATGACACCCTAGATATAAATGTTAACGCTAGAGGACCTGGTAATCAAGGCAGACAGACAGATTTCTCAAAAATGCTTTTATTAAAAAATGGTGGATCTGCAGTGACTGCAAGGGTGTCTAAAGCAGGAACCTCTTCAGGTTCAGTCTGTACCCAGAGGTGGCTACCAGCCAAAATGCTGACAACGCCACGTGGCGAATGCTGTCCAGGGAGTCCCAGCTGATGAAACCTTGAAGACTGCCGAACAGGCAGGAGTTCCGATCCAAGCAGATTAAAGAAGGCAGGACGATCCAGAAGGCAAAGCCAAAGCCGGTGTCAAAGAGGTTCAAAGGAGTCAGAGCCAGAAGATCAGAGATCTGAAGGGGTTAAAAAGGGAAATCCAAGTCGGTGTTAGGAGGCAGATGAAGGTTCAGTCAACAGGCAGAATCTAGCAGGAGTCAGAAGACAGGCCAGGCCAACAGATCAGAACAGGAAAAGATAGGCTCAGAGGTCCAAAGGCAGAACGGATCAGGATCAGGAAATCAGAACACAATCAGGTACACTAGAAATCTCCCCAAAGGCTCGAATAATCTAGCACTGGTGACTGGGATCACGCACATTGAATATAGAGTGGAGCAGTTGACACAGATTAACGGTGATGAAAAACTGGGCAGAGCTAAACAGATGAATTAAATGAACAATCAAGACAGTCATCAGCACCAAGATCAGACAATAAAGCCACACACGTTATACATGGGTGCTGTTTAAATGAATTTATGGATTTAAATTATCTACAGTTGCAGCTTTATTCTAAGGTTTTTATCATAAAACAGTGCCTTTTATTGTGTTACATTGGTAACACAACAATACTATACACAAAGCTAATATTGAGAGATGCATCCCTTCATTGTATGGTTATTAAAAGCGTGCAGTTATGTATCACAAGGGTTCCTAAAGTCCAAGACATCAAGTAGATCACAAGATGGTTTTCACAATCATTGTGATTACATATAAACATCCTATGAAAGAGATACCCATGTAATAGATATATGTAGCATTTATTTATTAAAAAAAAACAGTTTAAATATTAAATATACAATGAAATAATAAAATGCACATCTGAATAATAGAATTTTCCTTTTTATATAATTAAAAATTAATTTAAGATAATAAATTAGACAATTAAATGTTACTTTAAATGCACATATATTAGGTAAGCTAATAAATGATTGAAATATGAGACATACCATGACATTATAAAACGCACAATAGCATTACATGGGGGCACCGTGGTTTGTTTCTTTTTTTTAAAGTCAAAGAAGTCGGTATCTTGATCCTTCTTGGCAGCCGACTGCTCTGCTAAAATATTTGTTGTGTAAAAACAACCACAGCGCCTGTTGAGATGATGAATCTAATTATTTGCTGCTATTTGTTTGTAGATGACTGAAATTACAGGCCACACCCATAATGTTGGCTCCTAAAATGGGATGGGATGAGGGGGGGGGGGTCATGTTTAGGGGTCAGTGTCTATTTAAAGTATATGAGCATAAGTAGCCCCTAAAAATCTTTCTTTGCTTTGAAGCAAACAGTGAGAAGGTTGGAAGTATTGGTCATTAGCTTAAAGTCAGCTTTTTCCTCCACTCTGTTGGTTTCATTATTGCCTGTCTAAAGTTTGTTGTTTGTTTTCTTGAGGATACTTAACCATTCCTAAGGCCTTGTATTAGGAGGAAAAGGATATAAACTAAAGTGACAGAGCAAAGCCATGAAAAATAAACAGCCCGACTTTGAGACAGCCGCTCTCCTCTCTGTAATTGTCTCTCCAAAGAACAGGATCTCAGCTGTTACAAGGAGTTATTTGAAACATTTTTGTCACGTTTTCATCTATTTATAGGTAGGCAAGCTGTTCAGGAGGGCATCTAGGGGTCAGATAATAGTAATAATCCTACTATATAAAAAACAAAAAGCTGTCACATATGCATATGCTGTATATATCCCTTGCACCTTTTCTTCCTTTTGCACATTCTTCTTCTCCTTTAACTATTTGAGCTGATGTAACCACTAAAGTTCTTCACTATGAGATCAATAAAGTCAATCAATCAATCGTTGTATTTCAAGAGTTAAGACATTTCAAATCAATTTCCATTTTATTAAAAAATAACTATTTAATAAAAACTGTCATCAAAGGGCTAAACTAAAAATAAGATGGACAAAAAACACACAATTGTCATGATTGGATCAATGGACTTAACCCACATGCAGAACACCAAACTGGAGACAGAGGAAAATTTAACAATCTTTATTTAGGACAACACACAGAGTTGAGGAGGACTGGTTCTGGTGCAGGTCCGGGACTGGTTTCACTGATATCTGAAGAGATGAGAGTTTGGTTAGCCAGGCAGTTAGATGGCTTGACGAAATAAGTTGAATTCTGATTATACCTTGAAGAGGTTCTGACAGATCCTTGAGAGGGGAAACCGGTTGGGTCCAGAGAATGTGGAAGTAGCAGAGAACTCGGCAGCAGCAGCGTCTAGCTTCTGGCAAGAGAGTCTCAGACTTGGGTTTAGCTTCCTAGCTTTTCCCTGAGAGCTGAAGGAGGAATCCAGAGTGAAATCTTTAGGTTTAGCTTACTTGGGCAGGCAGGCAGGTTTCCAGGTAAAGCTCATCCAGAGCTTCAGACTTCAGTCAGGCTTTCCATGAGTAAAGAAGACAGAGGCAGGTTAGAATCCAGTTTCTCTCTAGAGTCTACTGGGATTCACTAGATTAACAGAGGCTTAGGTTTTGCTAACCAAACTTGGTCAACACTCTGGCGTCGAAGGAAGGTCTGACTGCTGCTTATGTAGGAAGGTCTCCTGATGGGTTGATGAGCTTCAGGTGTGCTGGAGGCTCCAGCCCAGGAGACCCACAGCGCTCTCTGCTGGAGACAGATGGTAGATCTCCAGATCCCAACAGTAACTCCAGTTCCTAACAGAAAACAAATAACAGAAGAGGCTCCTCGGCGCCCTCTGGTGGGCAAGCCTAAGGATCCCAACAACAATAAAACAATAGGAGATAACATCACAATAAATCACAGAGGACTACGACAATAGCAACAACTCACAGTAGAAGCAAAGCCTAAGCAGATGTCTTTTTAAAAGCGACTTAAAGAAAGGACCAAATTTCTAATTTTTTAGGATATTTTATTTCTCATTCTTTTATCTTTATTTTTTCACTTTTGTTTGTTGAACTCTGAGATTGGCTTCCTATGTAAAATACACTATGAATAAAATTTGCACCATCATTCATGCTTTTTTAAGTAATTGTTATAATTATTACCTCTAACCATCTAGCTAAGAACCTCAGCTTTCTTTTACAACCGCTCTCCAACTATCACATGAGAGGCTCATTTTAATTGGGGGTTTGCACGTCTTAACATTTACACAGAGATCTTTGTAAATCATCCCCCACACATTATTGGATGCACAAAACAATTATTGAACATGCAGTTAAATAAATTAATTAAGATTCCCTTATTTGGAATCTTTAAAAATCAGGCTCTTAATATTTGTTAATATTCTCATTATTGCCTACAATGCAAAAAATTTCCATCTAAATTAGTTGTTTTTTCTTGAATTTAGGAGGTAGTTAACATATTTTGCCGATGGAACAAGACAATTCACATTTAAAATAAGAAAAACAATTGCATTGTTTTATTTCAAGTACATCATATCTAAATATCTTATATTAAGACTAAAAATGCTAATTACATTGGCAAATCATCTTATTTACCTTCTCAATTTAAGGGGGAATAGACTTATTCTAAGAAATGTTCAAGATGGTTTTTGCAGCCTAATATTAAGAAACAAATCCACCAGTTTTTTATCAAAGCCTAAAGCTATCATAGATCATTATGCAAAAATGTACTTTAGAAAAAATACATATACTCATTGAAACATGATTGTGTTTATCCTGGACTTCTTTTTTTATTTAATATCCCATCTGCTGTGAAATCTTTAGGTTTTTTCTTGGTAGAATGTGCAACAAAAGATATTCAAATTTTTTATTTATTTATTTATTTATTTTTGATTCATTGCAAAGACAGTATATTGATTATCCAAGGAAGGTTTTCAAGAAAATTATTCCTGCTGACATGCTTTCTTTTTCACTGACAGGCGTAAATCTCTTATCCAATCAAATGGCACAGAGGATGTCTCATGAAGACAGTGGACAAGATGGACGATCCGGTAAGAAAAAATATATATAAAAAAAAAAAAAAAAAAAAAAGATTTAAATAAAAAGAAATAAAGATATATGTGTTGTTTAGTTTTCTTTGCCTCCTTTTCTGCAACAAAAGATGTTGTGTTTGTTTAATGTTTTTGGAACAAAATTAAGCCCCTGGGGAACAACTTAAGGATGAGGCTCCAGTAAGCAGTCTGAGAACAATGTTGTTTTAAGCCGTTTGTTGTTTGTCTATGTTCATATCTTTTATGGCTGCTGGAGGCCTGTGTTTAAGAAAAAGAAAAAAAAGCTGGATTTACTACATTGGGCTCTGTTTTTACCATTGTGCTGCAACAAAGCAGCTGCACAAAGCCCCCACATCAAATTAACCTTAGCTTTGATCACCTTTCAATGAAGCTGACATCCATGTAACAGCATAAGCAAAGCAAGGCAATTTTTTTGTATAGAACATTTTAGTGAACATCAACAATGTAAAGTGCTGTCTATTAAAAAGGTATATAGGAAAATTACATTATGATGGAATAATAAAGGCAGGTACATAAAAGTTGGATTACAAACTTAAACTAATGTAAATAGAACAGTCAAAGCAACTCTTAACAAATGATTTTAAGTTTGATTTTAATGAACTTAGGGCCTGATTTTTAAAAAATTTAAAACATGCAATGTTTTTTTTTTAGTACGTAAAATAATGGGACATTTTGCAGGTGATCAAAAACAAAGATTCCTGTGGAAATGTTATAATGTGCAAACTTATTTGTTTCTGCCCATTATGAGCAGATTTGTTCCGTTTAAGAGTCATTGTACGTAAAAGATGAGGTTCAAAGCCATGGAGATGGAGATAATAATGAGAGTTATTGAAAAACACTAAATAATGATCACATAAAATAATATTCATTGTCCACCTCATAGCCTAACTAATAGTTCCATGAACAAAAGTAAAAGAAAATGCAACATATGCGTGTTTCATGTGCCGATATATTTTATAAAACCTGGTAAGAAAAAAAAATACCGATTGCAATGTGAAGAGATGCGCAACAGGAGGGATGGTCTCTTTGCAGATTATTTAGATATTTTGTTTTATAAACAATAATTAAGTTCAGTTACTATTTTTATTTGGTTTAACTGTGTAAATATATAAGACAGGGTACATATACATATATATGTATATATACACTCACCGGCCACTTTATTAGGTACACCTGTCCAACTGCTCGTTAACACTTCTTTTCTAAGCAGCCAATCACATGGCGGCAACTCAGTGCATTTAGGCATGTAAACATGGTCAAGACAATCTCCTGCAGTTCAAACCGAGCATCAGTATGGGGAAGAAAGGAGATTTGAGTGACTTTGAACGTGGCATGATTGTTGGTGCCAGAAGGGCTGGTCTGAGTATTTCAGAAACTGCTGATCTACTGGGATTTTCACGCACAACCATCTCTAGGGTTTACAGAGAATGGTCCGAAAAAGAAAAAACATCCAGTGAGCGGCAGTTCTGTGGGCGGAAATGCCTTGTTGATGCCAGAGGTCAGAGGAGAATGGCCAGACTGGTTCCAGCTGATAGAAGGGCAACAGTGACTCAAATAACCACCCGTTACAACCAAGGTGGGCAGAAGAGCATCTCTGAACGCACAGTACGTCGAACTTTGAGGCAAATGGGCTACAGCAGCAGAAGACCACACCGGGTGCCACTCCTTTCAGCAAAGAACAGGAAACTGAGGCTACAATTTGCACAAGCTCATCGAAATTGGACAATAGAAGATTGGAAAAACGTTGCCTGGTCTGATGAGTCTCGATTTCTGCTGCGACATTCGGATGGTAGGGTCAGAATTTGGCGTCTACAACATGAAAGCATGGATCCATCCTGCCTTGTATCAACGGTTCAGGCTGGTGGTGGTGGTGTCATGGTGTGGGGAATATTTTCTTGGCACTCTTTGGGCCCCTTGGTACCAATTGAGCATCGGTGCAACGCCACAGCCTACCTGAGTATTGTTGCTGACCATGTCCATCCCTTTATGACCATAATGTACCCAACTTCTGTTGGCTACTTTCAGCAGGATAATGCACCATGTCATAAAGCTGGAATCATCTCAGACTGGTTTCTTGAACATGACAATGAGTTCACTGTACTCAAATGGTCTCCACAGTCACCAGATCTCAATCCAATAGAGCATCTTTGGGATGTGGTGGAACGGGAGATTCGCATCATGGATGTGCAGCCGACAAATCTGCGGCAACTGTGTGATGCCATCATGTCAATATGGACCAAACTCCCTGAGGAATGCTTCCAGCACCATGTTGAATCTATGCCACCAAGAATTGTGGCAGTTCTGAAGGCAAAAGGGGGTCCAACCCGTTACTAGCATGGGGTACCTAATAAAGTGGCCGGTGAGTGTATATATATATATATATATATATATATATATATATATATATATATATATATATATATATATATATATATATAAAAGATCAGAAAAAGGTTTGAAAAAGGAGAAAAACTTATCTCTAATGATTTTAACCTGCTTAATGCTGGCCTACCTGCCAATTATATATCTGCATGTGTTCTGAGTTTCTCTATGTCCTAAAATTCAGTGAACATAGTTTTTTTTTTCTGTCTTTGCAGTCCTTGGGATGTTAGCCATCCAGGTGGAGCGAGACCCCAAGACGGGCGCCACCATTGTTAAATCGGTAGCCCCAATCTCCTCAGCTCCTGCTGCTCCAACATCCACGACCATCTTTGATGATGGAAGGAAAAGCATCCACACGGTTGGCAGATTGGAAGGTGAACCTTCCACCAAAGAGCTTGGTGAGATACTGAGTGTCATCAATGATGTCGGGATGACGGTGCTGCTTGATGAAGTAACGGTAACACCGAACAAGCCAGAGGTGACCGCTGGGAATATAGAAAGCAGAAACAAACAAGACGATAACAGCCTGAGTTTTATCACTCCTAATGGTACATCAAAAGAAAACGTTCCACAGTTAGATAACTCTGAAAACAAAATGGAAGCAGAGAGGATGACGCAGAGTTTTACTGTTAGAAATATGGATCATGAAACTAAAGACACTGAAGAAATTCTGGAAAACTTGGAAGGTAAAAGCTTGGAGGAAGGTCCAGTCACACTGGTGTTCATGGGTTACACTGACGGAACACCTGAGGATGTTCAAAACCAAGAGGACTACGAAGGCATGCTCACCGCAGAGCATGTGATTATTACTGAGGATGGAGAGGAATATGTAGTAGAGCCAGGGAATTCTGCTCCAATTCAGTCGGCCTCAACAAAGGAAAGAGAAGAACAGACGGAGGAAAAGCCTCAAGACAAAACCCTTCAAGATGTTCCACTGGATGATGATGATGAGGCACAACCTGAAACCCAGAGAGAAAGCAGTGTTGGGAATGAGGCAAAGAAGAGGAAGAAGTGCAAGTGTTGCTCTGTCATGTGAAATCTAACTAGTAAAATACACTTTACAGCCTTAAGCACATATTTGCTGTAATTGAACACATTTTTTTTTTTACTTTAGACAATGATCCATATTAACTAAATCTATCTTATATGGTAAGTCTTTGTATGCAGACGTATTAAATAAACTGTATTGATCTCACATTGGAAAAATTTACTCCATCCCATTGGGGAGCAGTGGCCTGCTGTAAATATCTCTTTATAGAATATTGGTATTATAATATTAAAAAATGCAGCTCTATTAAAAATCAGAGGTAAATATCTTCCACTGTGGGCCAAATATGCTCTTACTACAATCCCACTAATAATATCTCATCCAGAGCCTCATTTTAAAAAGTTTTTTTGTTGCTCCTGGTTGTGAAAACTGTTGCTGAGGAGTGCAAGTGTACTGCAAATACATAAATGATAACCAAATGCAAAAAGCAGGCGAGACTGGCGCCAATTGTTCAATTACTTCATGTTTCTCCCAATTACCCCTGGTGGCCTACACCAACCATTAACTTACATTTCAAACTTATATCTGTCTGCTTGTTACCAATAACATTTGCATATAAACGTATGCAACAGATTTTTCACAATATTCATTTTTTAAAAGTCAGCCTTTTTCAACTGTCCCCATTCCTGGGATGGTATAAATGTATCATAAATCCTTTCAATATCACAGATTCAACTTTTTTTTTTTTTTTTCAATGATCTTATTATTATGCATATTCGTGATGCTGATAGAACTTAATTAAAAACTACCTTGCAACTTTGGACACAACATCCCAAAGTAAAGCAATGATATTTTCTAACTTCTAAATAGTACTTGTATCATCCAAATATTAACATGAGAAAACACAACTTATGATATTCCAATAAATATACATATATATAATTTGTTTTAATCAAATAATAGTAATCTAACAACTCCCTCCCTCCCCCAAGTGCTGCAACCGTCCCCAAGATTTTGCATATTAAAGTGCACCATATGCTAGCTCGACTCAACACAGAGATATTGCTAACCATGTAAACTAAACATTGAATAAATCTAACTTAGTTTCAATTAATTCATACAAAGGGGCGGGACAGTATGACAAAAATACACCACATGAGCATGTGGTGTATCTATATCATCAATATGGCAGTTTCTGGTTTAAGGAAGCAGACTAGTTGCAATCTCCCATGTTGCAGCTGTTCCCACTCTCCCCTACTATAAAGACAAAAAGGAGACTAGCAAGCAAAAAATATAACTTTAATTAAATGTGCTGTATTTATATAGCATAAATTCACAACACATGTCATTTCAATGTGCTTTGCAGGCACAATACAACCAGGTCATGCAGTCAGATTGGTTCAAAGTTTTCTATCTAAGGAAAACCAGTTGATTGCATCGACTCACTGACTTGAAAGCAATCCCTAACACACAAAACAGATTCAAAAGAAAAAAGATTGCAATTAGATAAATCAAAAGCAAGCTTAGAAAACCTGCTATAGCATCTTATAAACGATATGCTTCAGCCCCCAAGGAGAGATCATCACTAACTCTTAGGCCCAGACCGTTAGAGGGGGTACACTGCAAAAACAATCCAGAAATAAGTAAAAAATTGCTTAAATTAAGTATATTTAGCCTTAATTTGAGCAGGTAAATAAGATGATTTGCCAATGGAATGAGTATTTTCACTCTTAAAATAAGATAGTTAGATAATATTTACTTGAAATAAGAAGATACAATTGTTTTTTCTTATTTTAAAAGGAAATTGTCTTGTTCCATTGGCAAAGTGTCTTACTTACCTCCTCAAATCAAGGAAAAACACACTTATTTTAAGAAAAAATAACTTATTGTGATTTCTATTTTTTGCAGTGTATAAATGGAATACACAGATAGATTACATTTGGAGGACAAAAAGAAGAGAAAGATTTTGCTTTCAAACTATTTTTTTATTTCTTTGCCCCTTTGAGCAACCAGTTTAGGTCTAGCGTTTGGATCCATATGAGTCTACGATTGCGTCCTGCTAGTGGTCTAGAGCTCTTCTGTTATCTGTAAGTATTTGCAGCCTTTCTTAAATTGCAGCTGTTTTTACTACTTGCAGCATTTTATTGCTGTACTTTTTTTATTTTCTGGCATTCATGCATCTGCAGGGCGTTTTCAACACTTGACCTCCGTAGATGATCACAGCTAACTTTTAATTCTTTGGATTAGAGTTTTTGATTATTTCAAAAACTGAACACTAAATCACCTGTATTTTAGTTGCATTAGATAACATTTCATTTAGAATGTCAAAATAAAAATAGATTTTAATTTTTTTTTTGTCAAAATGTTCTATGAAGGCTAGTTGAACAACATAATTTTCTAACAATTAATTCATGGTTCAGGCTTTATGGGGTTATATATGACGGCAGCTTCTTTGAGCTCAAGCTAAAATCTTTTGACTTACTTTGGTGTACTCCTGAGTTCAAGCGTTTTTCCTGTAAAATATGTAATTTCAATAAATTTGAATGTAAACCTCCTTATTAAGATATCACCATTTAGTGTTTATACATACATTCTATCTATCTATCTATCTATCTATCTATCTATCTATCTATCTATCTATCTATCTATCTATCTATCTATCTATCTATCTATCTATCTATCTATCTATCTATCTATCTATCTATCTATCTATCTATCTATCATCTATCTATCTATGTCTCTCTGTCTGTCTTAAAGTATCTATATTTTATAATAAAAAAAAATCTTCAACTAATAATTTTGATTGTAAATTTGTGGTTATTACTTTGTTATTTATGCACCATTACTACAGTACTTTTGTTTTATGTCCAACATTATATATATATATATATATATATATATATATATATATATATATATATATATATATATATATATATATATATATATATATATATATATATATATATATAAAAGCTACTCTTTACCTTTTAAAGGTGTATCTCTGTCTCCCCCTCCTGGTGAGCATAGCATTTTTTCCTGCCTTTTTACAAACATATACTCAAAGATATGTTGCCTCAGCTGCAAATCAAATGCAACACTTGGATGTTGCTAACTGTATCCTATTTCATGTTTTAATTTTTTGGGACATTACAATCTAAAAGTAAGATATTTTTCTTAAGGACAAAATAACTGACATTTCCAGAATCAGTTGATGCTTTAGAACTGATCTCACTACAGAGAAAACAAATTCTGAAAACAATGTAATATTAATGTGCTTGTTCAGGATGAAGGACGGCTCTATGACATAATATAAACAACAGTCCACATAAAGGAGTAAGAAATATGCAAAGTCAGGAATGAGAAGGATATTGAAAAATATGTGGTTGACTTTGACTCTGTCTCTTTGTTGGACTGCATTGATCTTTTCAATAAAACTAGTTAACAGGTCCTATATTGTTTATTTTGTTTTATAAAAGAACACCTTGTAACTAACTTTTGATGGCAGCATATTATTCAATAAATATAGGACAAATAAAGAACATGATGTAAATGTGAACTTCATATTAAGCCTTAGTGCTGCTGCTCAGAAGAGTTGAAAGCCTTTTTCAAACCACACTGAGACAAGCTTGTTTAAACTGCTAACCTTTTTTATCAAATGCAGCTAAGTAGCTGCTAAGGTAAGTTTGATTTTTACAGATAAAGACAAGGCTAAATAATCCCTTATTAGTTTGGTCCATTTTTTAATCCTTGCTGCTGTATTGCATAATAAATTTAGAATAACCATATAAGGATAACAAGTCATAGAACCTTCAACTTTTATGTGAACAGCTTCCTAGATACTAATGCAACCAATCTAGATTGTCTTTGGTGATCATTTTAGGAGCCAGATGCTCAAAAATGAAGACAAATGTCTTAAATTCATGACAGGAGGAGACACGTTTTAAAGACGGGATCCATGATGGGTGATGCCACTATCAAATGGAGCACATCCTAACCCTCTATATTCTCTGGCTGAAAAACAAATAATTTAATGTTCAAAATGGCACCAAGAAGCCTGATTTTTATAACTGATTTCATACAGGTGTACAGTATATTAAACTTTGGAGCGAAGCAAGGAGCGCATTTTGTTAAGAGGAATTTGTTATAAAAATATAAAATCCAGAAATGAAACTTTAGTTAATGATCTTACTTAAAAACAAATTCAAAATTTTATATTTATATTTTCTTTTTTCAAATAACTTTTTTTTTTTTTTTCTTTCTTTTTTTTGTATTTTAATTATTTGATGTTATGGTTTTAAATGTTATAATGATGTTTGATGTGACTGAACTTCTTGTTCATTACTGCAGCTTTTTTGGGGCTTGAATTTCTTTCAAAGCTCTGTTTTTTTTTATGGCAAGTGAAACACAAACCGTAAAATGAATCAATATTTATAAGAGCCATTATGAACATCAAAGAGCTCAACATAAAACATAAACTATGACATAAACCTACAAAACACATATACACACACATTCAAACTAAAATCTTTTTAATTTTTTTAAATTTTAAAGAAGCACAATTGTAGATCATAAACTTTTCTCTTTCTTTGGTTGTTTTAATTGATCTGCCTCTCAAAGAAGAGGATTTTGTTTGTGCACATGGTACAGAGGACAAGAGGTTACAGCTGCTAAGAAGATAAGCTTGACCATTCATATTTCCATCGTGGTAAGTCCTACCACAGACAGGCGATGACCGCAGCTCTCTGAGGTGGGTCTCTTTCTTTAAAATGTACTTAATGTATAATATTTTATGTCTTGATTTGTATGTTATGCTTGCTTTTTATGTCAAAAACAAAGGCCTGAGTTTGATGGTGTAGCCTTTGATGAAACCATGCTAAAAGTTGTATTATGTATAATTATTAAGGCATTAAACACTTTTTTTTTTCAAGCTAAATCAGAACCGATAGTTTATGTGCATATATTAGTGTGGGTTTCTATTTGATCATGACCAGCTCCAAAACAGTTTAGCTCACCATAAACATTAAGTAATATTTGAGAATCAAGACTTTCAGGAATTTGGGTTTACAATGTAGGAATTAATATTCTGGTTTAATCATTGCGAGGCTTTAGAAATGCACCATTTTTATTCTCCTGACTCTGAATAATTTAAATATCTAATTTCTGATTATGTGAGTTTTTCCTTTTGCATCAACATTTTGTTTGTTCCCTTCCGTCTTTTCCATTTGATCATTAATTACCGGTAATCAATAATTTTTTTTATTTATTTACGTATGTCTGTTCTCTCACTCAAAAGTGATTATATTCTATTCACCTCGTAACATGTTGAAATAAACACACATCATTTCTGAAATGCTAAGTGTTGAAATCAAAACAGTTCCTGAAATCTAATTGTTTAAATTACATCCACAAAGGCTTCATAAAATCTCATCTAAATGTTCCTTAAAGGTAAAGCGTACTAAACAAGTTAAGCTCGTTAAAGTGCATTAATGTTGTGCTGGTAGAGCTTGGTGTGCTATGAGAAGGCACTACTGCAGATAATCCAGTGTGTTGCTGGTCTTAAATCCTTGAATGCAGGTGTAAATATAGACCAACTGGTTATAATCTGCACCTTTGGAAACCATATATGTCCTGGGACACCAGCGTGATTTAAGATCTAATAAAAACAGGCAGTGAGAGAAGATGTACAATGATTCATAATGTGTCAATGTGAAAATGTGTGTCATTAGATCGGCTGCCACTGCGTCCATTTACTTGCTCCACTAAAATGAATCAACAAAGCTAATCCAAGAGCCTGAGTGGCGAGCCAGTCAGGCAGACATTGAACACACAGCTTTCCTCTGTTCAAACAGACGGAGGAAAGCCGATTACTCTTTTCCTTTATCAGCACAACTTAGAGGACTAGGACACAGTGGTGGCTACAGCGTCATCGAAGCAGCCCTGAAGCTGAACCAGAATGAGTAACAGATGATGGATCTCTTTTTATTATATGCACCTTAAACTAGGTATTGCTTGTTTAATAGATACTGATTGAGACAAATGTTTTTCCTGGTTATGGCCCGGTAGGACTGGCAGGTTATTTTTGTTTATTTATGTATATATTTATATATAATAGCATTTAATAGCAGCCTACTTTAGACCAGCACATTGGGAAGTTTTGAATGTATTTGTAAATTCAAGGCTACATCCCCCCTCTAGATTAAATCCTACATCAGAGAACCAAAAATATGTCTAATATGGTAAGGGTCATTGACTAATTCAATGATGGATTTCACTTTAAAGATTAGCCCCCAAATAGCATTGATACACACCAAATGCTGAATATTGACATAAAAGGTTTAAGTAATACATCTCAAATTAAGCTCATACTGGGGTACAGGTGTTATAAATAATCTTAACTCACCTAAAAAAATGAAATGTTTTGACTGAAATAATGTCAAACAGTAAGAAAACAGATATATCTAGTTATAGATGTATTTCTTAAGGATACTGTTTTAAGTAAACTGTTGCCTTGGATTGATTTGTTGACCTTAGTAACACTTTCTGTTGGTCTTTTCTTGAAGCTTAAATGACCTACAAAGGGAAGAACTGATCAATAACTGATCAGCCCACTCTGAATTATCACTAAAAGATAAAACTCAGCTGCTCAAACTCTCTCCCCCAGCATGGTGGTCTGTGTTTGAAAAGGGACTCTGAAGACATGACAGACCATACAGAGAATTCCTCAGAAACCTTTAAGAATTCACAAGATGGATTTGCTGTTACTGCTGCTGCACAGATCAAAAGTTACTACAACTTGATGGATGATGAAGGGCCAGATGATGTGTTTATCCAGCCCTCTTTGCCTCTGCCCTGCAAGGCTCTTTTGTCACCAACAGAGGGAAGCACATATGCAAAATCTGATTCTGGCATGACCCTACCAAGTGAAGCAGCTGACGCCACAAAAGCTAACACTAATCCCTGGAGCTTAGACAGGCACCATGGTGAGAAGTGTTTAATGGCAGCACGGAACAAGCTGGACGAAGAGATAACAAGTGCAACACAGTCCTCAATGGAGTTTATAGATAACACATTACTTTCCAATGATATGCTCTGTTCTCCAACAGATTGTCAAGACCAAACACCCATAGATGGCTCAGATTTTTTGATGGAGGGATGCTATGAAAAGACTGGAAAAGCAGAGCAGAATAGCACTTCAGGAGATGAAGAATCAGACAAGGAGCTGGGTGGTCCGAAACTGTGTAAAGAAGAAGAGAACTATGAATCAGAAGGAGGCGAATTTACAGAACAAATATGTTCAAATGAGAAGGAAATCTCTGAGGATCAGACAAATCTGGAGACAGAGTTTGACAAAACTTACAAGGACATTTCTTGCATTGATGAGAGAGACTTCAAGCTATCAAGCACAATGCCTGATTGCAATAAAAACAATGATTCACAATCTTTGGAGCCATCTGAACTATGTGGATTTTCCAAAAACAGGATGGAAGAAAGAACCAACAGCTTCCCTGCAGAGATGGGTGGTAAAACTTTGGAGCATGTTGGAATTAGATCTTCGGAGGGCAATCCTACAAGATCTGAGCTGAATGTCAGGAAAGATTCAGAAGAAAAGGTTGAACAGGTGGATGAGAACCGAAGGATTGCTACTGATATCCAACATGGAGAGCAGCTGCTTCAGCGTCTGCAAATGGTGCAACAACGACATGATGACATCCCGAATACAAGGCAGGATATTATCAATTTGGCAAAAGCTGAGGAAGAAGGTAGCTTTAGTTCTGAGATAGAGGACAAGGGCGTTGGAGAAATGAGGGAGTCACCCGAAGAAGAGGAAGAGGAGGGTGAAACAAAGGGGGAGGAGGGGAAGACAAATCTTTCAGAGAAAGAAAACAATGGCAGAGAACATGTTCAAACTGAACATGTTCTCTACCTGACACAGCCAGGAATGCCAGAGGACAATCAGATTAACAAAAAAGATGAAGAGGAGTGTTTGGATTATTACAGTGAAATCTTGTTTCCTTCAGCTTTACCACTTCACTCCTCTCGGGATATATCCAGTGGAATTCCGTTAATTTCTACTGGACATCGCTTTTCAGCTGCTGAAACCTCAATGGAAAAACAGATCCAGGAAGCAGCCCGAGCTAAACAAAATTTGCAAAGGGCTGGTGGTGTTTTCAACCTGGCTGATAATCCAGATGTATTAGAAATTCCATTCAAGACAGATGTTTCTCTGGAATCACTCATTACAAAGGCTTGTACCATACAACCAAGTCAGTGGCAATTTTCTGAAAAGAAGATGCAGAAAGAAATAAGTCAGGATATTCAAAGAGAATTGGTGCTGGTCAACCAGGGTAAGATTCCCGGGGAGTATTGCAAAGGGGAGGCCCGCCGGTTGAAGGAGACAAAACTTCTCTTTGAGGCTTTCCAACAGGTCAACACAGAAGGTCCAACGAGGAATAGGAAGCTCCCTACTTCAGCAACAAAAAGTCACGTTTATCCGTCCGTTCTGGAACGCACACGTAGCCTTGAGACATTTTGCCTCAAGACTTGTACTGTCTCAAGAGCACATTCCCTCAGGCTGTGCAACTCTGCCACCATTGAAAGAGAAAAAAGTCCAGAAACCGTAAGATCAAAGAGTCTTACCGGTGGTTCTCGCGACAAAACCCGCTTATCCCCTTACTCAATACAAGACAAACACTTGCGACTGCACAGGAGCATGGACTCGATAAATAGCGAATCGCCCATTTCTTTCTTGGAGACTAGGGCTAAAACAAAGGAAAGACAAGGATCCCCCATTCTCAGACAAAACCCCTTCTTCAAATTGCGCCCAGCCATGGCCCTGCAGCCTGAGGTAGAGAAGGACATTCGAGAGGCTAAGGAAAGAGAAGAAGAACTGCGCAGACAACGATGCACTCTGTATGGAGAGGACAGACAGAAAAGTGATGATGAAGAAAAGCATCGATATACAAAAACACTCAAATCAGGTTAGTCTGCATCACCATAATGTGTTTCAATAAAACATTTAGCAATGCAAAAGTTATACTAGAAAAAAAATTGGTTTTAATTTGCTCAATTAAGAATTAAACAGATTGGTGTTTGTTCTGCATCCCAATCTTTAAACCTTTTAGCTCTCAAATGGATTTCCCTTAACAATCTATTAGTGTTATCTAATGGCTGTAAACTTGGTGTCCTCTTGTCACTTACGGTCAAGGGCGATTATTTTAGCAACAAGCTTTAGCTTTTTCTCAGTCTGTAGTTGTGAGACAGGTAAGTGACAGGTAAGTTTTTTCTGTTTTTTTTGCTTTGTTTTTAAGCGATAGGCCTATAGCCACCTAGTAGATGTCTGACAACACGTTATTTTGCAAATTGTGAGTCATTTTTTTTTCCAGTCAGTTTCTAAAAATATATTGAAAATCTAATAAACCCCCAAGGAATCACAACAGTTTTTTTAATTGAGTTCCATTGACTGGTTCCAATATTTTCTTATGCGCAAAGAACTAAAATAAGAACCAAGCAAATAGTGTTTGCCTCGATTCCTGTTATTGTTTTTTTTTTAAAGTAAAGCTTGATTAATATGCATTATACTGAGAAAAACATCTGTTATTTTAGAATAATTTGATTTATTAGTGTTCACCCAATAAAGATAAAGTGCATTTTAATCCCCTCTCATAGGAAATTTTATGTTTTTCTTTAAATTATTTAAAAGTTTAAGCTGGCACTTTTTTTTCTAGCACTTATATTTCAAACCTTCTTCGTCTCTAGGTGGACTGAATAAATGCTAAGCAAGAAAATGTGAAAAACATCTCATATTATTGTCTTTAAAATGTTCTATGTGTTACAAATTAATTAATAAACTTTTAAAACAAACAGGAAATCCATTATAAAATTGTCCCCAAAAATAATTATGTTATTCAAAAGGGCTGAACAGGTCGTAAACATTGCAAGTAAAGACTTTTAGTATATTTTTTGACAAATTTTAAGTTATATTGTCTTAAATGTTTTATTTGATTGTTCCTTTAGATGTTAAGCAGTCTAGGGGCAAACTGGAGAGACTTTGGCCACCACCTTCTAAAAAGGACCAGAAAATATCCGGGGAGGGGCAGGTAAACATCTGGAATATACCTGAAAGCAAAATCGAGCATTAATTTCTTGATCTGTTTTTCTTTTTCTATCCTAAAATTTTATTTTGTGCTACTTCCATGTGCAGTAAAAAAGAACAGACTTTAAACAAATTCTATTTTTTTAAGATTGCTTACTTAAGAACCAGTAGATCAGATGTCAAATTGAAAAGATCAAGGAACAGCTTAGCTAAACCCTTGTCTTTTTTCTGTCTTATCTCTTAGCAGGAGGTAAAGGTTCACAGAGCAGGAGGTCAGAAGGCTCCTCTGTGGCAGCTCTGGGAGTCTGGCCTGATCAACGGCCAGGCGTCGGATGAAAAGAAGTGATCTTGGCCATCCTGATGGTGCAAGGCTACAAACAGAGTCCCATTTAGAGTTAGTACCACTGTCCAACTACAGATCAATCAGTGAAATTTAGTTTGACAAAATCCTTTGTTGTATCCAACTTCACAGCTTCCTGGCTCTTCAGGCTCTGCTTTGTATTTATTCTTTGTATTTTTCATTTAATATCACAGAATAGTCTTATATTGCAAAAGAATAAAGCAAATATTTATCACATCTTTATTTCATATTTTTAATTCTTTCTCTATCATCACAGAGATATATTAAGTAATAGCACATATAATGTAAAATATTTACCTTTTTTATTGACACAAGCAGTAATTAATGAGCTTTTTTAATGATATTTCACAAAACAGTAAGTATTAGTATAAGAATCTTTGTCTCGTATTGTGTCCAAATTCTGCCAAAAGTCCACATGTAAAAAAAAAACATATACGAAAAGTTTATTTTGAAAATAACACATGTAAACTGCTATCCATGCACATTTTGAATGAGCACAGATTTAATAGTATGAGGCCTAAAATCACAACAATGAGGGCATGCTGCTTTTCTGTGATTTGCGTTTTACGCACTTATGGATTCTCTCTTACTTGCATGTTGACCTGTTTCTGTGCGCCTACATCAACTATTGTCACTTTGAAGGAGTTACCCACCGGATAAAGTCAGTTGTCTGTGATTGGCTACTTTTTAGGAAATCCTGCCTCTTGATGCTGTACTCTCCTTACTACTACTAAAGCAAATTCAGGCCAATCTCTTCATTTTAAGAATTGGAAGTTGGTAGGCAAACTCATAAAATATAACATTAAATATACTGGATCCTGATTAGCTGTAGGGTATCCGGGTTATAAGACACCTAAAAAATAGTTACGCTAAAACAGCCTTATAGATTCTGCTAGATCAAACGTCAGCTGGAAACGGGAAGAAAGTTTACACTGGTTACTTTGGTAACGCTTCAAGTCAAGATGCGGGATTTCCTGAAAAGTAGCCAATCACAGGCAGGTTGCTATGCCTGATGGGTAATGCCTGGAAAGTGACAAAAGTTGACATGAGTGCACAGAAAGATATGGAAAGCCAAGTCGTTTAAAACGCCTGACTTCTGACATGCAGGCAACACTTGACTAACATGTGTTTTGGACACTAATGAACGTACTTTTATTATATTACACTTTTATTATATATACTTATATATACTTTTATTATATGTACTTTTAAAACATACTTTTATTGAACAACAGCAACAGAAAAGAGAACTTTTAACTTAATTCTCTGAACTTTGTTAGCGCCCCATTGAAAGCTGCTGCTGCAGTGGTGCATGATGGGACTGCTGTCAATCTCCAGAACGGACAAGTCTGCTCTGATGCATACTCAGTAAAGAGGGAGGGGCAAGAACAATATCTGGGGACTTTGTCTGTTCTCGGGCTGCTGTTCTTGTGAATTGGAGCGGTACTAGGGCTTAGGCTGGTGACGTTTTTCGAGTACACCTGCACATGAGAAAGCACAAGTACACATGTTGAGAAATGGCCACAGTCTCAACCTGTCATGTGTGACAAATTAAAAGTTGAAGAAATTATGCAAAACGTGTTTTTGAACCACCTGGCTTTCAATAGAAGGTCCACACACGACGAAGAAGAGGTAGGCTGTGCGCATTTCAAAATCGAACCACACACATGGAGAAGGAACAAGTAATTATGAGTGTGGTACATTGGGGCCCATGTGGTGCTCTATTTACACATGCAAAACATGAGGAGTAGTTTACTGTCCTGTATTGTTCTGTATGAAATGAAGCTCCTTGTAGGAGTATTTATAGGCCTAAAGATAAAACAGCTTAAATTCAAAACACGTTGATTTAATCACCAATGAATCAATAATGTAATATGACTGCACAAACAATACATGTATATAAAATGTATGTAAGCAGGAAAAGGATGACTCAAGATTACTCACCATTGACGCTGAAGCACCACACCTGAGGAATGAAGATGGCGTCCGATGGGAACATAAGGATGTAATTTCCTGTTTCCCGATTTCACTTACTCTAAATTGTATGTAAACCAATTAAATACATTCTAACTAAAAGAATCATATTTGTTTTACAGCTTTGATTATTTAAACCGTGTTAATATGTATTAAGTAATTACATTAAATATATTTTAAAGTTAACATAATTATATAGAATATAGGTCATTTCAATAAATAAAATGTAAAAATGTTAGTATTTAATTGAAATCTAATAGATTTATTTGCTTAAAAATAAACTCTGCATTGGTTCATTTCTCTGAGTGCATGTGTGCACATTTAGCAGAACTGTGATGCTCTACTTTTGTATCAATCAAAGTGTATGCCTGTGTTTCTGGTCAGGAAGTATGGGATGGAGATCTCTGAAGAGTTGAAGTATAATTACTCAGACAACAACAATGTAAATGTGGCTCAGGCTAAACTAAGCATTAGTTTCTGTTTTAGTGAATGTTATCACTATACGACCTTATCCATTCCCTTTTCCTTCAGTAATATATTAAAGATTGTACCTTTAGCTTAAACTGTGTGTTGGTTCAATTAAAATCAGTTTAGATGTTAAAAAGTGTGTTTTTTTATGCAATGATGAAATACAATGCAAAAAATGAAATATAAATAATTAATTTTCTCGTTAAATAAGTGCATTTTTTCTTGAATTAAGGAGGTAAGTGAGACACTTTGCAAATGGAACATTTAAAATAAGAAAAAACAATTGCATCATCTTATTTAAAGCGCATATTATCTTATTATGTTATTCTAAGATTAAAAATACTCATTCCATTGGAAATAAGGCTAAATACACTTAATTTAAGATAATTTTACTTATTTATAGATACATTTTCCAGCAAGAAAACCTGTAGTATTATACTTTGATGGAAACAAATCCAACTTTTGCACCTATGCGAATGACCTTTACCATTTTTATTTGTTAATACACTGAATTTAAGAAATTTTTACATATTTCTAGATTGTTTTTGCAGTGTAGAGAGGTTCACAGCTCAGCTTATACAGACCATCTTTCAGGACCACTCTCACCCTACCTGGCTGCGGTAAAACCAGGCTTTAGGTTGGAGAAAGCATAGCCCTCATTGTGTTTCTTTAGATAATACTATTATTCAAATCCAAAAGGCTAAATTAAAATGTAACTAAATGTCACAGTGCAGTGAAAACCCCTAATCCTATTTTCTCACATTACCACCACCAACTTTAATGTCTTACCTTGGTATTGCATGTGAGAGAACCACAAAAGGTAACACATATTTATACAGTGGAAGGGAAATTATGAAACTTGTTTTATTTCATCTGTATTTTAAAATTGTAAGTCTGAAAAGCACATTTCTATCATTCATTTGTACTCATTTTTGTATGAGTTAGTATTTAGCAGAACCATTCTTCACTGCAATTGAGAAGTGTTGGCCCAGTGGTTAGAGCAGTACGGTTGTCCACTGAGAAGGTTCCAATTAACCGCACAATCCCCACTGCCGGCACTCTGGGTTACTGAGCAAAACCCTTAACCTCACACTGCTCCCCGGGCGCCACACAATGGCAGCCCACTGCTCCCCAAGGAGATGGGTCAAATGCAGAGAGTGAATTTCCCCATCGTAGGACAATAAAGGGAATTACAATTAGAGTGGAACGTTTAAGCAGCATGCCAAAAGCTTTGGGATCCTAGGCAGGAAACATCTTACCAGGTCTTCCTTGCAAAGGAGATTACTGAATGTCATCAAGCCTTTTTTCAGGCTGTGTTTTCTGTACTAGTTTACATGAATTCTACACAAATCAAAATTAGAATCCCTTCTTTTACAAACAAGGAATCTAACTTTTGTTTTCCATAGCTCACGTTTTAATAAGCAGTCCAAACAACATGTGTGGTACGTAAGAAAAAAATATCTATAGATAAAATGAAATAAGACAGGAACATGAGCAGTGGGTACAAGTGTGTAGATGCAGCCATTCTTTTATTTTATTTTCACAAATAAAAAGGGTAAAGGTCATTTGCATAGGTGCAACAGTTGGATTTGTTTCCATCAAAGTATGATACTACCCTGGCTGACAGGTGTTCACACTGGAAAAATGATCTGGAAATAAGTTAATTTTTCTTAAATTAAGTGCATTTACCCTTTTTTGTGTAGGTAAATGAGATAGTTTGGCAATGGAATGAGTATTTTTACTCCTAAAATAAGATAATTCAATAATATGTACTTGAAATAAGTCAAGTCAAGTCGAGTCAGCTTTTATTGTCATTTTCTACATATGTACAAGACATACAAGGGAAATGAAATTACGTTTACTCTCTGCAATATACAAATATACAAGAAATATACAAGACTGACATTTAAAAACTGACATAAAGTGCGGGACATGACAGGAAACAGTGGTAAGGTAAATATAAATATGACGTATAAGCATTACAATAAAAAGCAATAAAAACAGCAGCAATAGTTTGTTCCAGGCTGAGGTAGTGCAGGTAAGGTGCAGTCTCTGGTACAGTGTATGTGTGTGTGTGTGTGTGTGTGTGTGTGTGTGAGAGAGAGGTGTGTGGGTGTGTGTGAGAGAGAGAGAGGGAGAGAGAGAGAGACAGAGAGAGAGAGAGAGGGGCAGTCTTAGCTTCCTGTCTGCCTGGTGGCTGGAGCAGACCGTGTGGGGAGGGGGTGGAGGGAGTTCAGCATGTAATGTAATTGTATTTTCTTATTCTAAATCTAAAATGTCTTGCTCCATTGGCAAAATGTCTCTTTTATCTCCTTTAATTCAATAACAAATGTGCTTCTTTTCAGAAAAAGTGACTTATCTAGATTTAGAATGATTTTTTTTTTTCAGAGAGACAATCTAGAAAAAGAAACTAGCTCTGGGTTTGGCTAGATTTTGTCATTAGCACCCTGTAGCACTGATTTCAAAGCTAAAATCTGTCAATCCATTAACAAAGGTTGACAGAGAGCATACTGGTGTTCTAGCCTACAGGTCTTGGATAGAGGGAAAGTCAGGCCTGGCGGTATCTCACCTGGTCTAGTTGTTACAGTCTTGACCATTACTGTTTAGAAAATTATGAGTTTGTATTTCTTGAGTTGCACAGAAATTGGTCTTATGGATCTTCTTCAGATACGTATCTATGTGTGAGGACCAGCTCAGGTTCCCACAAAAGTTGTCTCCCAGAAAAGACCATACAATTATATGTAGTTTTTAACACCTCACCAGGCTTGAAGGAAAATGCGATTGGAAAAATATTGGATTTCTGCCATGATTTAAACATCATGTTCACAGTCCTTCAACATTCTCTACAATTTGTGCTTTCACTGCAAAAATTGCAACGCAAATCAATTTTTTTCTTGGAAAAGGTATATTTTTTCCTTGATTTGAGCAGGTAAGTAATGGCAGGGAATTTGAAATAAGAGGATTTACACTTAAAATAAAAACTCCACTATCTTATTTCAAATGCATAGTATCTGATTATCTTACTTTAAAGGCCAATATACTCACTCTGTTTTTAGGTCATAAAATTTATTTAAGATCATTTTTTTGCAGTTCTCCTTTGTGTTGGAAGTTTACATATTCAATCAATTGAATGTGTGACTGTAATGCAGCAAAATGTGAAACAGTAAAAACATTTTGCAAGCAGAGGTAATTCAGCCTATTTCAAAGTATTGTCTATTTGAATACAGAGGGCATTTAATGAACAGATACATACTAGAATAGTAGGTCTCAATGCAACATTTATCTCACAGTACAATCTATATATAAAATTCAGGTTCTTTATATTTCCCTTTACTACAGCACTTATTTTAAATTAGGAGAACATGTTTTTATTTTAATTTAATTAATTTTTTTGCAGTACATCTACTTGCATTCTTACTGCAATTATCAAGCAATATACAATATGAACCATTAGTGGGCAGCATTGTCTCACCAACAGAGTAGAAGGTATTTCAAAAATCCAGAACAACCTAGACTTAAGGGTTCTGTATGGTACCATTACCTATAATCAAACTCATACAAGCATCAATATTCATTTTAACTAAATTTAACCAATGAATGATTAAATAACAGCATATTTCAACGAGAAAGTCCATGTTTGCTTCCCAGGAAGAGTGATCATATGCTGAGAAAGTACCATAGTTATGTAACCACTATAATTGACTCAGTGATGAGTCACTCCACAAATCTATAGCCACCAGGTAACTGTTATATCACTTCTACGTAACATGAAAAAAGGTTGCTTATTGGAACGGCTGCATCACTTTCTTCAGTAGCAAGTGGGCGGTGATTTCTTCACGCTGAGTCACTCATGAGGATCGGCATGTACGGAACATAAACTAGGCTTCTGGAAGGAAACTTAATCATTAGATGAGTCTTACTTTAATTACACAATCTTTGAAACACAGTGAACGAGAAGAAGAACAAAGGGATTTGGTTTAATAAACAAAAACCTCTACCTCAAATATGATTTTTTTTTTATGCAGAGGGGTTGGGGGGTTTGAGTGAAGCCCTCTGATTGTTCAGTTTCACCTCAGAGTGTATAAATAGTATGATCTTTGTCAGAGGCTGCAGATAGTACAACAGTGAAAGGAATAGTACACCCAAAACATGATTAGCCTTCATTTTCTACTCACCCCCATGCTGAACAACACTCTGGAGTACTTTTTTGATATCTCAAATGCATCTGGAGATCTGGGAGGCTTCTTGCTGTCTGCTGACATTCAAATAATGGAGGTCTATGGTGACCGAGACAGAAAGGTCCATAAAAGTCCACAAAAAACGTGTCAATATTCCTCCATACTGCTCGTCCAATGTATTCCAAGTGTCCTGAGTGGGTAGCATCCAGAATTTACTCGAAACGAAGTCATTTAGAATGTTTTTAGAGCATAAACAGTAGTGTATAGGATTTCCTGAAAGCGCGCACCTGCGCGTTCACGACGCTACGGAAACCGCGGCAGACCGAACCAGATGAAAGTGCGCATTCAGCGTCTGCTCTGCCAATAATGCAAGCGTAGAAGAAGAAATGTGCTGTTTACCTGTGCAAAGAAAGAAACAACGAAAGAAAAATGTCTGAGGACTTCAGTGTTGAGGAAGAGCATGAGTTCTTTGCCGAGCTGAATGCGCTGGTTTGGTCTGCCGGCTTCCGTAGCGTCGTGAACGCGCATGTGCGCGCTTTCAGGAAATCCTATACACTACTGTTTATGCTCTAAAAACATTCTAAATGACTTCGTTTCGAGTAAATTCTGGATGCTACCCACTCAGGACACTTGGAATACATTGGACGAGCAGTATGGAGGAATATTGACACGTTTTTGTGGACTTTTATGGACCTTTCTGTCTCGGGCACCATAGACCTCCATTATTTGAATGTCAGCAGACAGCAAGAAGCCTCCCAGATCTCCAGATGCATTTGAGATATCAAAAAAGTACTCCAGAGTGGTGTTCAGCATGGGGGTGTTTAGAAAATGAAGGCTAATCATGTTTTGGGTGTACTATTCCTTGAAGGCTGTGACATCACCAGCAAGAGACGGGATGGGATCACCGCTGCACTGATGTCAGCGGTCTAATGGACATGATGGATGACTCATTCCTACTCCCTACGGCTCTCCATCAACAGGGCCTATCGCAGAGCTCTCGCTGCCATTAAGCTAAACTAATTGTTAGCTGAGGATGAGTTTAGAACAGTGTCATGTTAACTTCATCATCTGAATCAGCCAACAAATGTCAAAGACCTTCCTGATTCTAATTTTGAAAGAAACCCCTAAAAGGTTAAAAATGATTAGAACTCAAGTGTCCCAGAGGACACTTTCTTCCTCTCTTCTCTCGCTGCTCATTTCCTGTCTGATTACTGGGAATGGAGACAATTCGTCACTAACATCCTAAAAAAGAAGAAGAAACATCTACTTTTCACTTAAGAAAATAACCATCACCAACCAAAGATGCACAATCCCACAGCAAATAAACTTCCAAAGGTTTTTCACGCAGTTACTTTGAGTAAAATTTAACATTAACAGAGCCTTATTTTAACTTTTTTTCCCTGTTGAGTTGAAATTGTTGCATAACAGGACAGTTAAAAGGAAAATGACTGTTTAACAACACAATCATATCAAGGCACTTTAGAAAGATTATTCCATCAGAGTATTTACTCAGATTGGTAAAGAGTTGTATGTCCAAGGAAAACGAGTCGATCATATCTGGTCATTGAATTTGCAGGATACAATCAACCTGGATGAGCATGAGCAGAAAGTAAATATTCACTTGCATTATGTCATTGACTCAGCAGCAATCCCTCACACGGAGCGACAGTAGAGAGGAAAAGCTCCCTTTTAACAGGAATAAATCCTCAGCAGCTTAGTTTGTGCCTTCTTCCAAAGCCAACTGGGGTTTAAGGAGAAAGGAGCAGACAAACAAAACAAACATAGAAGCAGGGATCTTTAAATACTTTCTATATTAGAAAAGGTAACAGTAAACTAGCTCAACTGATTGCTCTGTCTAGGACAAAAACACTACAGCAGATGAACTATGGGCCATTTTTCATCCCAGAGGCAATGAAAGAAAGCACATGCAGTTTGTCACAGTAAATCTTGGCCCGTAGCTATGTATAGGAGAGAGAGAATAGTAAACACTGAAAAACACACAGCAAAAGAGGACAAGACCAGATGAATCAATCATAAGGAGAAAAACGAAAGAAAACATAAAGTTAGTTTGACCAAACAAATGAAGAAGAATGGTGAAAAGTGGTCCCTATGTCCTCCAATAACCTAAGCCTCTAGCAGCATAAAGCAAAACTTGTGTTTAGATGCCAAAGAATTTAAATCAAATCTACCAACTGTGCCAAAACAAACAGTAAGATAACTAACCAGAATAGTTGCACATTCTTCTTCAATAAAAACAGAAAAACAAGAAAACAAAATATGTTTGAGGTTCAGCTTCCAGTGTAGAATTAATCAAGCTAATAATGATGGAAATAGATTTTTAATTGCACACCAAGTTCCCTGTTTTAATGCAAACTACTTGGTGTCTAATAATTCCACCATGAAAATGGAACAGCTCAGATAGCTAAAGGTCATAAAATATTTATGACAATGATAAAGTTTCAATAAACTTCCAGGCAGAACTGTAAGCATCGTGAGAGGAGATATAGTGTTTCAGGTAATTGGTGGAGTACCTGATCAAAACACAGAGAGAAGGTCGCCAAAAAGAAAAAAAGTTTTTCTATGAATTATTTAGAAAGCTTTATCAACTCAAAGCTGGAACCTCATGAGATCTGACACAAATTATGTCTCTGAACTCTGATCTAAAACCTTCTAAAAGAATGCACACAATCTGACAATACATGTAAAAATACATCTAATAAAATATATTGCCCTGATGTAAGGAATATGTGCAGACATAAATATGCTGAAGTTGACTATTACTGTGTACAGCAGGAAGGCGTGGAGCAATAATGCATTAAACTCAGGCAGACAGGAAAACTGTACAATGATACTTCAATGTTTACAGGGTTGCAAACAAAACAGCTCAATGAAGTTTGCATATTTCTACATATTTTCCACTAACAGACATGTTCTAAGTATTTGACTTGCCAGGACTTCTTCTTGAATTGCTAAAGCAAAAGAAAAAAAAATACTGAACAAATAGTGGGTAGTGAGAACATGAGGTAAGGACAGAATAAACAAACCTCAGATAGCCTTGCTGAGTTGAGCTATTGTCCTCAACAAACCCCTCGATTCGCTTTCTCTCCCTCCCTCGTCCTCGGCTCCCACCACCCGTTCTTACACAATGAGAATGCAGCTGTCTAATTCCTATATCCCACATTGCAACAGCGAACACTGACACAAAGAATGACAGACAATAATATGGATAATCTTGGTTAAAAGAGCTTTTGTGATTGCATTTGTCCGGGCACATTTTAGCATTCAGTAGTTATACGTCGCTGAGTATCAATTAAAATTCAAGAATCGGCTCGTTTCCGATTCCCAAGAATTACAAACAATTATTTTAGATGGAATGCTACTTAAAACTAATCGTTGCCTCATAATAATCTGGCACTAGTGATTGGTCTGAGAGCTGGTTACAAAGTCAGGTGAGCACAAACCCTTTCAGCCAAAAGTTCAAAACCCCCTTGATTTATTCACAGATTTAAAGGAATGACGTCATCCCTGCTCTGATTTGAAGTAAACCCTTTAAATCCACTGCTGCAACAATACTTGGATTATGATACACTGTGTAACAGAATGAGATCACATTCTTGGTTAATGTTAAGCTAAAAAAAGCCTTTTTTAGGGGTTCTTTCCAACCTTCTAAATATGACCTAACAGGAGATCAGACATTATGTATTTCTAAGTATAACCATACCTTGTTTCCTCACAATACTCATACAGCATGACTAACAGAGAGTGCTGTCCTTCATTAAAGCATACATTCCCATTCAACTCTTGATCTAAAAGAAAATTTCAGATGTTAGTCTAAAGTGTTTAAAAGGAAATCCAGTTGAAAACAAGACACCTGTTTGCTATTTTGTTATTCGATGCAATCTTTTAGTTTATTTTTTCTATGCCTCTTAATTTATTCCAAGGTGCCTCAACATCTTCTTACTCGTTTTGGTAGCTCCAATGAGACGATTGCATTCACATTGAAAGCAAAAGTCTTTATGAGTCAAGATAAACCAGGACAGGCCATAAAGTTCCAGGGTTGGGTTTACAAACCTAGAGAGGGTTCACACTGTTATGATCTGCCCCAGAAACTGGACTCCAGCACTGTAAAATAATGTCACTGTAAAGTGGGTTTTGAATTGACGCTATATAAATAGACTAAATTGAATTAAGAACCTTACCAAAGCTTTGGCGTGAGTTGCCGTTTTTCCATTCAAACATCATGCCAAATTTGAGCCAGTTTTTAAGATGCCAGAGCAAAGATAAGGCTAATTAGACTTGTCTTATTTATTACTTTGAAAGGGCCAAAATGTATTAATGAAGAGTAGGAGCTGTTAATGGGCAAATACAGTTCCTGAGGTCCAGTATCCTGCAACTTTTAGATCCATCCTTGAATCAATGGCTGAGATACCTCCTTAGTATGCACTGCAGTCAGTTCCTCCAGAGTCCTCTCAATCATCTCATTATTTCAGGTGTGTTGAACCAAAGGCAAATCTAAATGTTGTAGGATACTGGCCCTCAAGAACTGGAATTGCCCAGCCCTGGTTTAGCTAAAGGCTTGTTTTTATCCATAGTCCCATTGGATAGGGATATATTGTGATTTTTGGCTGCAGATGTTTACAGATGTTTTGGTACCTAGTATCGATTCTTTTAAGCAAAACATTTGTACCAAAGATTGAGAGAAAATGGGCTACCTCTGTACGCCACTCTGGCAAGTAGTGCTGTGGAGCCCTTTTGCTGTGCGGGCCAGCGCCATATTTGTAGTTGAGGCAGTCACAGTGGAAGACGTGAACTGACTCAAACCCCAAACAACACAGATACCAAAATAACTTAACGCTCAATATCATCTGATGAACATTTACAGAGGTTGCTTTCTTATCTATACATTTAATTTTGATAGCAGAAAAAATATCACAATATATGGTGACATTGCAATATAGTGATAATATCGTACCGTGACCCAAGTACCGTATTGTGACACGAATCGTATCGCAACACCCATGCCAATACCCACCCTTAGTCAACAGGACTGCATACTTGAGGTAGGCTAATGTTTTAATGTGTTTTCGATATTGGCAGATAATGCTAAAGTGCTTTGCTACTAAAGTGCTTTGTGTTAAATGAAGTAGCTAATGCTAAGTATCTAGCTTTGTACCAGATTCTACACTTCCTAGGGATTAGAAATCTAGTTAACAAGTAGCCATTGCTTAAGTTGTTTGATATATGAAACAAAGGTAGCAATGTCTACTTTGTGCATCCCTTGACCGAGAGAACGTTCTCTGCAAGGGTGCATTTCCTTTCAGTTTTCATCCACTAAAGCAAATTCCTCAGATCAATGGCGTAATGAAACAACAATAATATACATGAGCGCACATGTATAAAGCGATGGTTGGATCCAAATTGACCTTAACCTGGGTTACAAATTCAATTATTTCTGAGATTATTTATGGGATACAAATTTGTCTCCCATAAGAAACATACCAGGAAACAACACAGCCAGCAGGAAATCTTCCTAATGTGTGAAAATTAGGTTGTTAATACATTAATAACAGTATCTTCTTATTAGTGTCACGCAATGAAGAAGCACTTCGCTGTCAGATCATGCACCATGAGCACAATTGCCGACTGGCAGTTAAGCCAGTTTGTTCGCGTCATATCTCCATAAAACACTCAGCTGGGTTTATGCCAGTAAAGGTGTAAGCGACATTATCTGGGTGGGCCCAATCTGAAGTACAACACATGATAAAGGATCAGGATATGGCGACAGTTCCATAAATCGGCCAAGAAGATACAATTATGCAATTCTCAGTAGTTTATGATCACACACCACACCTGGAAAAATAGTGACTGTGCACCTGTTAGGATCCTCAGGCTTGCCCTCCAGAGGGCGCCGAGGATCCTCTTCTGCTCTGTGTTTTTCCCTTAGGGTTGAGTTACTGTGGGGATCTGGAGACTACCCTCTGCCTCCAGCAGAGTGTGCCGTGGGTCTTCTGGAGCTGGAACCTTCCTGCACACCTGTTGCTAATCCTCTCATCAGAAGACCTCTCCTATATAAGCTGACTTCAGATCATGCCTCAACGCCGCAGTGTTGATCTTAGTTGGTTAGCAACCTGAGCCTCTGTTACTGGAAGAATCTTGGTTATCTCTAGTGTGAGATCAGATTCTAACTCTTCCCTGTTTCTGCCTCACAGGAATCCTGTCTCTTCGTGAAGCTCTGGATGAGCTTAACCTCCTGTCTCCTTGTGAAGCTCTGGATGAGCTTAACCTCCTGTCTCCTTGTGAAGCTCTGGATGAGCTTAACCTCCTGTTTCCCTGTGAAGCTCTGGATGAGCTTAACCTCCTGTCTCCTCGTGAAGCCCTGGAAGAGATGGCTCACTGGTAACCTGTCTCTGGCCTGCAGCTCTGGGAGAGCTGCATCACAGGAAACCAGTCTCCAGCCAGAAGCTCTAGGTGAGCTTAACCTGCTATCTGCCCTGGTGAGCCAACCCGAAGATTCCTACGTGGATGAAGCCTGATGACTTCTCTGTGGAGTTTCCCTAGAGGTTCCCATGTGGATTTTCCCCTGTTGTTCCCTGCAGTGAGCTGGAAGCTCAATCTGAAGAATCCTTTGTGTAATTCCCCTGTTGTTCTCTGCAGTGAGCTGGAAGCTCAGATCTAGGCCAGCCTTGCTAAGCGTTAAGCTAGATGCTTAGCCTCACATGAAGTCAGCTAACCAGCCATCTCCCGTTCCCTGCTCAGACCCCAGTGAACCAGTCCCCTGCCTGAACTGTTCCAGTAAATATCCATGTGCATGTGTCCTTAAATAAACTCTTTTGGACTTTTACCAGTGTCTCCGTGTGTGTTCTGCATCTTGGGCTTACTCTTTGAAACCCCATCATGACAGCACCTTGAATGGAACCATTGGTGACAGCACATCACCACATGTTACAGATATCCCAAGTTCCAAAAACTAATTTCAGGGAGACGCTTATTGAACCCCCAACCCTGCCCCCGCCGTAGACAACTGACCCGAAACGTGCACCACACATACACACTTCTTCACCTTCACTAGACATGGATATACTTTAATACATTAGAACAAGCTATCAGGCTAGCTTGAGCTTCACAGCCCCCCCTCCTCACCCACGCTCTCTCCATTCATCTGCTGGTCGCAATCTTTACTCACTGTAGCAGCAACGTCCACCTCTTCCTCTTCGGTTCCTTGAAAGAACACGTTTGTTTTGGGACTTTTTTTTCGGTCTCCCAGCACCTCTTGTTTCCCTTTTCTTTCTGGAATCCACTTAAGTACTTCTTTTTGGTATCCATTGCCGCTAACACATTGTACGTAACAGTTCTGATTTTAATCTACACTCTGGATTACCCATAATTCCAAGTCATACTGTAAAAAATAAAATACTCAAATACATTGTTCTATTAAGATCTTTATTGCGGTTTGAAACATATTATATGAGTGTATTTTTTACCAACCATCTAATAAACTATACACAGTTATTAACATAGTAATTCAAAGTACCACTGTCTGCTTTGCTATTGGTGTCGTGTTTAAATGGCTCACCATCATGTTGAAATCTGCCATAAATTGGGGTATAAATACGGTCTGGTGCCGTCAACTACTTCAGTATCAGGTGGGTTTAAGAAGATTTTTTCACACCATTACATCTGCAAAGAGATGTCCAAGTCTACAATTGCGTAGGGGGCCTACAGGGTGTCAGTGATGGGGCCCCTAAGAGGTCATGGGCCCATAAGCAACAGCTTACTCTGCTTACAGATCTTTATGCCATTGACCCAGATGATGGTGTTACCATACATTGACTTTTTGCTTGTCTGTAGTGAACAGGATGTAAAGGGTAGAAACATAGTGTAAACCACAGATCAGCACTTGAGCTAGGTTTTGATTAAGTTGTTGCATTCAGGAAAGTAGTTTTTACCATATCATGTTAGCTAGAATTAGCAATGTAACATGCCAAACAATGGCACCATGTGAGAAATCGCATTCTAATATTTTCATTTGTGACTCTGGCAGTGGACATGACTGAGTCATTTGTGAAATAAAATGATTACAATGAAAGAACTTGATCAAAAAAATGCCTTTCAGTTTTCATCTCAGACTTTCCTTTAGGGTGAGGAATTATGGCGTGTTTCTATTTCTCTGCTTTGATTTTAGCAAAATCTTTACTGGTCAA
This sequence comes from Cyprinodon tularosa, assembly GCF_016077235.1. NCBI lineage: Eukaryota > Metazoa > Chordata > Actinopteri > Cyprinodontiformes > Cyprinodontidae > Cyprinodon > Cyprinodon tularosa. Next base: position 685,475 of record NW_024039092.1, read on the forward strand.
TGTGCACTTCAAGATCAAATGTTGGTATAGTGCTTCAGCTGGAGAGTTTTTAATTCTTGAAACTCAATTTAAAAGAATGCAATTTGTAAAACTCAACCTGAAAAACAGAAATATGAAAAAAATTGAAAAATATATAATCTGTATAAAAAGTATTTTGAAAAAAATACATTTAATTAATAGAATAAGAATAAAATTAAATACGAAAAACATTTAAAATAACAAAATCAGTGACATTCCCTCACCACTTAAAAAAAAAAAGAAAAACTGTAAAACACAAAAAAACTATATTAATCCAGAATCAAAACAATAATAACAGTGTGAATAAACTTTACAACGAGGAACAAAATATGTTTAATCAGAGTGAATTAAATAAAGTGTGTAATATATTTGTCTAACCGGGAACCCATGAAGTTCACCACTTTGGCAGGGGTTTAGAAAAACTGACATTTATGGAATAAAAAAGGGAAAAACTCTATAAATATCATCATTATATGAACAGTGATTACTGATATAAAATGGTACAATAAAACTGTTTCCATTGATTGCCATGAAGGAACCAAACTTTAAAAACGTCTTTCTTTTTTAAAGTAAATGTGATTTAAATGTATTTAATTTATTTTTGAAAACTGATCGCCATTTACAGTGATAAATTGTCTTTGAAGAGAGCCTGTTTCATTTTCTTTCAAAAACAAACTTTTTGATCTAAAGAAAACAATATCAAATCAAAAATCTTCCACTAATATGCATGTATTTTTTCATGTAGAATGAACCAGTTAATAAGTGTCAATATCCATGCCTTAGAGGGATTTCTCCTCACTTTAAATGATTACTCAGTGCTATTAAAGAAAATGACAGCCTTGCCAAGGCCGCCTCAGGTGAACCTCAGTGCTCAGGACACTGTGCCACTGTCATGCTGGAATGAACCAGTAGGAAACTGGGCCATCTATATATGGACCTGCCTCTGATTATGAACAGATTATGCAACTGCACAGCATGCTTTATGTAACCAGTTTGAGCCGTGCCCTCTTTTTGTATAGCTTTTGTTCCCAAACTAAACTCTTTAATTGCCCCAACCTGCCTCTGCTTAAGCCATCTGCCCATCTGACACAGAGACAAACACATCTATCTCTGACACCCGGAGGACTGCACACTAGGCGTACATTTCTTTCTGGTATTGTTCTAATATGACGCTCATGTTCCAGCTCACTGGTTTACAGGAATGACACAAAGACTGTGGGTTTGCATGTGTAAAACAGGAGTGTCTGGGCTTTAGTTATGAAAAACCATTAGTTATATGAAGAACATTCCAGGACTAGAACAACATGTGACTTTCCAAATCTCCCAGCAAATCTTGTGACAACAGGAATGAAAAGAAATTATGAAGAGTATGTGTGTGTATTTCTTACAGGAGATTGCTCTCTACTGGGGTTTTCAATAACCTCAAAAATCACTATTAAAATATCATGGGAAGACATTGCTTTTAAATTCCACTTTAACCAGCATGGTTAGTTTTTGGGGCGAAGTTCAAATTTATCTCCAGGAAGATCTTCCCTAACGACTTGATGGCGACCTGACTTGATTCCTTGCCAACTGAAATGAACTCATAACAGTTAGTACTCTTGTGTGTCAAGAGGTTGGGATGGTTCATTATGTTATCTCTAGACATCGTTTTAGAGAGAAATTTTGAAAACCTCACCATGAAAGCTAACAGTCGGACAAATTCCTCTGCTTTAGCAGATTGTACAAACTTATGACTGTTAAAGGTTATAACTATAGCTTTTTCAATAAAATGATTAACTTTTGTTCTTAAGCAATACATTATATAAATGAATGTTTTGTGAATTTTGATGAGCCCAAAGCAGGTAAATATTTACTTCTGATTATGGCGCCAACATAGACATTAAAGATTCTGCACCAATGGGAGAAGTAGATTGAAGTCGCATGATTAGGGTCTAAGGCATTGCTAGAATGCAGTAGCTCCATGAAAGCTCTGAGAAATGGCTTCCCCTCAGAGTTTCTCAGATTCAAGTGAACCAAAAAGGGAGCAAAATGAGGGTAACTATTTGTGCGTTGTGCCGACATAAACAGAAAAAACGTCTATATAAAATGTATGAAGTGGCGACTGCTGGGCCGCTGACTGGACCGGACATCAGCAGAGAGCCATGAGCTGCCAGTCCTCAGCCAGAAGAGGAGGGCTTGGGGCCGGTAAGGCATGCAGGGAGAATCACGGGACCACAGGTGTGCAGGCTACCGTTACCAGGTCGAGTTTGGTCGCTCTGTCCCCCGCCGGCTCCCTACCCCCGTCCGCCGGGGTTCCCGGCATAGTCTGCACTGTAGTTGACCAAACTCCCAGACAATTTTGAAATTCCCCCCAGATAGATTTTTAGGTATGAAAAGTAGAACATGTCCGGGAGAAAGAGAACGTCTGCACACCCTAATGTGTGGTGAGCTACGGTTTCATCCAGTCATCGAAGCTCACCTTTCTCACAGAGGTTCTTTGAAAATGGCCGAGGGTCGTAAAAGAAAAAGTGTCTATGAAGTGTGAGAAGAAAAGAGTAGAATAGAAAATCCCTTTATTGTCACACAATGGGGAAATTCTGGTGTTTACAGCAGCAAAAAGATTAAAGAAAAAATGGTTACACAAATATGAACCTTAGAAAAATGTTTAAGAAAAACATAACAGTGAAGAGTTAAACTGTCATGATTTTTCTAAGGGCTTGGACCCACATGCAGCGAAGCCGCAGGAAGGCTTCCCCAAACTGGCAAACACTCTGGCATCGAAGTAGTGGCAACCAGCAGCTTAAGAGCAGTCCGGTGATGAGGCAACAGCCTGCAGGTGTGTGAGGAGGCGAACCGGAGCCAGGCGCCTCCTGGTGGTGGAAGGGAGAAAACACAAAAGACAAGACAAACAGATGAACACAAAAACTGGGATCCTGACATAAACAAAAAACAATAAAATACTTTACTGTGAAGTGTTTTAACAATATGAAACTGTGCACCTGGAGAATAAATAAGCAATATACAACTAAGGACATTTTTAAAGTAATGGATATTGAGGCAAAGCCCTCAGAAGAGGCAGATATATCCCTGAATGCTTTACTTCACGCAGGCACGGTGCAGTGGAGAAGGAGTTACGTTACCAATGGGGAGCAAAATTAGAGATCATCTGTTAACTGAGTACACTGTAAAGCCAACTATGTGGTCCCCGCTCTTTATAGTGAATGAGAGATTTAGGGGTTAGGGCGGACACAGTTAGCTTGTATGAGCTATGAGAACAGCAACTTTTAAACAGAGCGTGCACAAGCAGAAATGGGCTTGTGCACGCTCTCCCACGCGTTTAATAGGTGTTCCCTCTCTGGAGCGGGTACAGAGTTGTGTATGTACATTTTATTGAAATTCAAGAGGGCGTGTCTTTTCAAAAAATTTGCGAAAATCTTCCACAATACCTTTAAGTGCATCGATTGTTAGATTAAGCTATAGCTGGAGACCCTATCAAAACTAGCGCAAGCTTTGCACTTCTTCTTTCACATTTCTTCAAGATGAAAACTACTTCAGAAAATAACGTCACAGAAAATAACATGATAAAATCCAAACTTACCTGTTTAGCCTTGGTTTAGCACCTAGTCTGAAAACAATAGTTGAGCCAATTCCTCTTCTCAGAGAAAAGCTAACTGTTTCAATCAATGATAAGTAAAAAAAAAAAGTGTATCGTTTTGCATTCCATAGATAATCATTTCTTCTTGTAGCATTTCTAAGAGGTTCAACAGCCTAAAAATCTACAATCTTGTTGCCTAAATAGCCATACGCAGTTGAAAGGTTGCACAAGGGGATTAATAAACACATTTTAACACATAGTAAGAAGGACATTCACCTCAGAAAATAGAAACATGCTTAGCAGTAACTTCTTTTATTTAGATTGATGCACTCGTAAATAATGTGACAAATAGATTAGAACATGCAGCTGCAACTATATTTAGTTGCTATCGATCCTATTTTTTTCTTTCTTTTTGCAAAAATCAACAAAAGTTCTACATTGGTTCAGGAACAGTGATAACTTCTTAGAACCTTAGCTGAAAAGTTCTGTAATATTCCTTTAAATAATAACTTTTTTATGTTTTTTTTTTAGCATTATCAACAATGCGCATGTTGTGTAAGTCTTCTAGCTATTTCTGTGACTGGGACCATGTTCTCCTGCCACATGTCATCATTGATGTATATCACTTGTTTTATGAATATTTCATAAGTCCTGCCCCCACCCCTCTTTAAACCCTAACCTCCCACTCCCCAAAGCGTTGCTTTGGAAACAGTATGACGTATTTCATGATCCAAGAATAGAAGCGAGAAAAGGGAATCAGGTGTAAGGTCTCTTGGCTTCTGTCTCACAAATAGTCTGAGTGCCTCCACAATGATAAGCCTCTAATACACGACTGTGACTAACAATTTATTATGTCTAAGTAAAAGAAAGAAGCAGGGTAAATGTCTGATTAGAGCGTTTTAAAGGTTTATTGTAGTTTTGAAGGTAGCCTCTGTCTGATCCGGTAATCTAAGGAGGGAAAGAAACGTAACACCCCTGACGTCAAACATCGAAGATAATCATACCCCCCCTAAATCCAAAAACCTGCACAATCTGTTATTATTATGAAACAAACCCTCAAGTCAAACAAAATGAGTCATAGCTTATATATATCTGCTGCATTACATCCCTCCTGTAAAAGAGCTTTAGGCAGGAGCTGTGTTTCTGTTGTATAGGCAAGCTGTTACGTGAATAAGATTCTGCATGCACGTCTCAGGGGGTGTTCGCCAGTAAAGTTCTCATTTTAACTGCATTTTTCTTAGTCATCACTCAGACCGTAAATGTTAACAAAGCAGTTAATTTTAACTGCCTTCAGCAGGATTTTACACAAGAATCTCTTTATACAGTAAAACAAGAGAAAGTGATGGTCAAAAATAAATAAAAAAGTTATATATATATATATAAATGTATATATATATATATATATATATATATATATATATATATATATATATATATATATATATATATATATATATATATATATATATATATATATATATATATATAATATAATTGATTTTAATCATTTTTTATTTGCCTGTAGAAGGGGCATTTGTGTTTGGAAAGACTTATTTTCCCTTATATTGCATCACATTTGCCAGGAGAACGTATTTGTATTTGTTAAAATAAAAATGTGACTTTTTTACAAATAATTTAGGGAATTGTGTGTCAGGCTAATAAAGGACAGTGTCTGAATCAGCTTTAGCACAAACAATCAAATGAAGATTGCTGTCTGCAAAGGGGTCCCAAGTTTAAATATGTGGTTGTGTCCAGAAAATTACTTACATTTATTAATGGATAAAAACAGTGGTTCTGTCACTGCATTAGATGTTTATGGGAGAACAATTAGAGAACAAACAGCACTGCAGAGACCAGGGATTGGCCAGCTGCAGAGATCCACAGTTAGGTGCCCAAATCTGTCAGGATGACTGTAAATTATGACCACAAAAAATCAAGCCTTTGTGTTGGAAGCAATTGTTGAAAGTACAGTATTAGGAGGGATCTATTGCAGCTCAGTTCCAGCCATGTAGAGGAGACAGCAAATATGCAGAAGAGGGTCCTCTGTCCGGATCGGCTTGGGGCCCGGCCCCTGCTGCTGATGTGACACACCACTCGACCAAATCAATTTATAACTATAAAACTTTTCTGTGATCTCTATTTATCATTAACTTTGCTTTTATTTATGCTTCCTTTGCAACCTTCAGTACGCAAAAGTAGAAAACAATCACTCTAAGTGTGGTCTGTTCATTTTTGGCTGTGGGGCCATCCTGGAGAGAAATATCAGGTGTGTTACTGCCATCGACACCTTTGTTTATTGATGTTCGGCCTTTTTTTCAGTGTAGTCCTGTTTCTCTGATTGTGACTGGCTGGATGTGCTCTCTTCAACCTCTGACATGAGAGTTGGCTCCAAGCTTGTCTGTCTGGCTGTGTGTTTGCTAGATGGGGCCGCCTGTGGAGCTGGTTTACAGTGACATTTTGGATCTCTGCTTCTTACTCTATTTCTGCTTCTGTCTCCTTGAACCCAAGTCGGCCTCGGCAGATGGCCGTTCACACTGAGCCTGGGTCTGCTGGAGGTTTCTTCCTGTTAGAAGGGAAATTTTCCTCTCCACTGTCGCTACAGCCATGCTTAGTGTAAGGGACTGGATTCGAGTCAATGAGTTGATGCAATCAACTGGTTTTCCTTAGATAGAAAACTTTGAACCAATATAACTGTATGATATGGTTGAATTGTAGTGCCTTGAGATGACATGTGTTGTGAATTGGCGCTATAGAAATAAACTGAATTGAAATGAAGCCTTGAAGGAGAGTTCTAACTTCTAACTGAGTAGGGAAGGACAAATGAATCATCTTCAAAAAATGACTTTCTTGGAGGTTTAAGGCAAAGAAAACAGTTATTCTTGTAGAAAATAGGCAGTTGTTGACACAAAGTTAAAAGTTGTGAAGCTTCATTTGTGTAACTGACGGAGCTAAAAGAAGCTAACCTGTGAGCTGTTAAGCAAAGCTAGCCAGAGTGCTGCCAGATCTTCCCTTGATACCATGGTCTTACAGTTACTTAGTTCAACAAAAACAGATCTTTTCAATTTTGTACACATTAACTTTACAAGTGCTTTAATTACACCTAAGAAACTATTCTTAAGTGAAGAAAAGTGAGACCCCTGCTATTAAAATTTGGCTAGACAAAATGATCTGACTTTTGCACCTAGAAAGGATATGATGCAGTATGTGCTAGAAATTCTAGGAGTTTGGTATCCTTTTCTCCAGCACATTCATTGATTTTGTTAAGATGTTGTTTTGTTTATCCATAATATCGTATTGCCTCAGTAGTGTAATGGATCTGGGTGGGTTATGTGTTTGTGTGGGGGTGGGCTTTGTTATTTGTTGTTGTGTGTGGGTTATTGTTTGTGTTGTTATTTTATAGTTAAAAAAAACAACCTCTGAATGTGTATAAATGTATAATGTTTCGAAACGTTTTTTTCACAATAAAAAATATTTGAAATCACATTACAGATGCTTCTAACTTAGCACATGGATGCAGCATTATGTTATTATAGCTGTCCAGCCTAACCAAATTGTTTTACATTATCGTGGCAACATTCAGCTAATCATAGAGTGTAACGTCACCAGCAGGCCCAAGCTCCACGCGGACCTGACTGCCTAAGGAGATATGGTACCTACAGCGCCAAAAAAGAGAGCTAAGTAAAGACATCTGGGATAAAATGGTAGACCCGTAAGGCTGGGATGGAAAATTACAGGAAAATTGGGTTGCAGCTTGGTGAGAATGCAACTACTGTTTATGCAATTTAAAGTTCAAGATGTCGTTTATCCCACTTCATGGGGCAACAGTGATAATGATGAAGGTAAGGGAGCAGCCAAATACACGCTTTAAGGCATTAAAGATGGGGTTGTGGGTGGATCTTCCAGAATGACACTGACCTCAAACACACGGCCATGACTACTAAGAAGTAACCTGAACATAAACATCTTTACTGGGAGCTGAAAGTTCATATTCCTCATTGACTTACTTAAAAGTAAAAGGATATAGTGAAGATCTGTATAGAGGAGTGGTCCAAAATCCCTTCCTCCAGTTTGTGAAAACTTCATCAAGGTAAATTATGCTTGCATTAAATATTGGCCTTATGCAATAAGATGCAAATATTTTCTCTTAAAAATCAGACAATGGAATTATCTGGATTTATGTTATAGTTTGTTATATTATATAAAATTTTCGAGTTTTCATGCTTCGTAATTGGCAGAACCTGCACAGTCCTTGTCACCCCCACTGTTTTGACTCAGATCAAATACAGCAAAACAGCAAGGTTGCTTTTTCTAAACATTTTTAAGAATATTTAATTAGGAGGGTAAAATAGAAAACTGATAACCAAACTTGGTGTCTTAAGGAAACTGAAGCAGACAAACTGTTTTGATTCAACTCAATAAAATAATTCTTAACCCTCAAATAGATCTAACAGTAGCTACGTTTACATGCGCAAAATTTCCCCGATCCGATCCAAACCTTGGTTGATCGGAAATTCAAAATCTCCGTTTACATGGACACTAAATGAAATGATCCGATCATGACGTGTGTATACATGTACCAAGCGTTGGATCAGATTAAATCTTTTAAGCATGCGCAGAACTTCCTGCCAAACTTGGCAGTTCTGTCTGCGTCTGGTTTTTGGGAGGCCTGACAAACGATGCGCTCGGAGCGAGCGGTAAGAAAAAAGGAGAGAGGAGGAAAAAAGCGCTTGGCAGCGAAATGTCCGAGAGAAAATGTAGAGAATGAGCGATTGAACCGGCGTGGGAGAGCGAGTGGGCTATGGAGAGGAAGAAGAGGAAGTGGAGGAGGATAAATTCCTGCTTCCTGCAGCTTTAAATGAACTTGAGTGTATAAGTCGGCGTTCCTAGACTCCTCCCGCCATGTTGTTCACAACAAGAGCGAGAGCGACCGGTGGTTTCCTGTTGTTGACAAGGCGGAAAAACGTCACGCTGATGTCGCACACATGCGAAGTGAAGATTATTTTACTCTTAAGATCCGAATGGGTGTTTACATGGACGCCAATCGGAATGGTGATCGGCAAAAACCACCTCTCTCTTTCGGAATTAAATTTAGATCCGATCGGACCGAATCGGATTAGAATCTTCAGTCTGACATGTTTACATGAAACATTTTTGATCTGATCAGGCCTTCAATCCGATTAGTTGTGTCCATGTAAACGTAGCCAATGTTATGTTTATTTTCTGGTCCTCCTCTTGTGAACCATTCTGACCTTGTAATCTTTCCTTTTTCTTCTCCTGAACACAATTCCTAAATCCCAATGCTACAAAATTTTGGTTCTTATATCACCACTGATGTCACAAGAAAAGAGTGAATTAAAAAAAAAGGTTTTATAGTCATTTTACAAGCTAATTCTCACAGCACAAAGATAAAACATCTAAATAGAAGTTTTAAATTTTAAGGTAAGAAAAATGACTTCCTAAAAATGGAACTCAATGAATATGTGTTGCTATTTAGTATTGTATAAATGATTTCTAAGCTATATGAGCTCTCATGTTTCATAACATCAGTTGGCTAGGACTGAGAGCTGTTGTCAGATTAGATAAGGTTATGCAGCGGGTGAAATCAGGCCAAGCCTGTGTGTTGCTTAATACTGTGTCAATGCAGCTCACTGTGTCACAGGAGGGGTTTTTTTTCTTCAGAAATAGGGCACAGGCATGAATAAATGTTTGTCTTTTTAAATTAAAAATTTCATCATTTGACAGATTTAGTACACGAACAAAAATGTGATGAAACCTGAGCTGCTCCAGTTTTCACTCTTTGTCAATACATATAAAGGGAAAAGGAAAAAAAGAGGAGAGTCTATTCTGAACAGAAGTGATCCTTAACAGATGAAAACTAATAGAACAATCTAAAATGTCTCTGGCAAAAATAAGCTAAGACAACTTAGTTTCTGGACTATTATGTATAAATAAGATTAAAGAACAGATCTGTTCCCCCAGCTAACACATTAAAGATGCCAAGTCAACAACATTATAAATCACTATGGTGGTAATTCACCCTAGTTTCATAGAGAGGCTTTGGGTTTAAATTATAGACCCTTTTCGGCTGACATGATGGTTAACGTCAAAGAGTTAGCTGGAGGCAAAATGGAGGCACCAATACAAACCAGAACAGGGTCAGCTTGGACAAGGAGCTTAAAATTGCGTCTTGTCGTGCTTTTCACAGAATAGAGACAATTTGCAATATTACTGCATACATGCAGCCACTGCCTAAATAAAAAAAATAAAAAAATAAAAAAAAAGGCTGCTCTTAAACACAGTATTGAGACATACAAAAATGTGTATGTCAGCTAATCACACCCTGTGCAAAAATTCTATTCTGGTTAAAAAGTACTAAGTAAACAGTACCTGGAATAATGACAGGAGTCTATTGTTTCATTTGAAGATTCATATTTTAAGATTTATTTATGTTTTAGCAAAGTCCTGCTTTATGTAACCTGTATTTACTCTTAATATTTCCCAAATACCCTCACTTGAATTTGTCTGACTCTGAGATGCTGTTTTTGTAAAACCAGTTAGCTGGTGTAAACCGTCTCGCTGAAAGTCTCGTCTCTGCCTCCCACTTGGCAAGAATACTGCAGATATTTCAATCCCTCCTGCTGCCCACATAAAACCCATCCTGAGAAGATGTCAAAATGTAAACATGACAAAAGAGCCACACAAACATACCTTTAAAGGCTTCCAGAAGCCATATTATAAATCTAATCTTCAATTGTTTATACACCATTCATCCATAAGATCCACAGATTAAAAGTAATCCAGCATATTCATAATAAAACATTTCATGTTGAGAAAATCGCCATATAACGTCTGTTTTAGCTGGTCATAGCTAATGCTTAGCAACTTGCTAATAAGACTTTCTTCCTCAAAACATTTATCTGTGATGTTTGGTATATTTCTTTACATCGTCTTCTTACCTACAAGGCAAAAGTGTCCTTGGCTCGATTTGAGTCAGGAACAGCCCATGAAGTCTCATAAGCGCTCCTTGCCTGTCAGCCAATGACACAGCGAGTAGAGCGATATTACGCCTCTTAGAGTCCTGCTGGTATTGGTTAAGACCAAGTGGGCTGTTTGTAGCCAATGAAATAAGGTCTCAAGCAAGGGTAGACATGACTGGGTTTTATATATAGCAGAGCATTGTTACTGGCTTGCGTAAGAGTGAAATACACTGCTGAGGTTGGATCAATGCGTGCAGTTCGAATCCGTTTACTAACATCGCTCCAATATTTTTGAAGTTTGGATGATGATTTGTTTTATAACAATGCCTAAGGCCGAAAAAAACTACAGCTCAGAAAAGGCACTGAAGCTCATTTTAGCTTGAAAAGCAGCATTTTCACTATTTTTCATAGATTTTTCTGTTATTTTAGGTTTATAATTGTAACATTTTATTATAGACACTAATTCTTAAAAAAAAATAAGTGGAAAAATACTTCATAAATGGGCATCAAAATGCTTCAGTGTTATTCTATGGGTCAATTAGTTGAGTAAAAGCATTTTGAACAATTTGGCACAGTCTGGCACATTTGGAGAGGTTTGGAGACACTGGTGACACCGAAAGTTCAAAGCCCCTCCGCTTTAGAACTGTTATAGCTAGAGGTCTGAACTTTTCTGCATTTGTGGTTGACATGATGTAGAACAAATATAATACAATGAGACATGCCTATTCTCAAGCATGTCTTTATTACTGCTGTTCAAAAAGAACTATTATTTTTTAAAATAAAAAATAAACTTTTATTCATGTTTGAACTGATGCAGATGTGTTTTTCTATTCAGGTTAAAAAGTACAAAGTAAACATTATCAGAAATAATAACAGGAGTCTAGTTTTTCATTTGAAGATTAATATATGTTTTATGTGGGTTTTTTATGCATAGTATGTAAAATACCCCCATTAAACAAACTTTAAATATGTGTTAATTGTAAATTCATTGATATCTCACCATGGATCACCTATAGCCATACTAAAGAGGTAAGTTGAGGTTCAAATGAAGAGGTTGCCAAGTAAAATTCTAGGGAAGTCCCATCTGTGAATATAACAGTCTAGCTGATACACAGACACACTGTTCAGTTGCATGGTACCATCATGCCATTTTTCAGACAGACAAAACAATCAGCTGTCCAAGTCATACTAAGCACTTTTGATCTCTTTCAGTCTTTTGGGCACAAAACCCAATAGCTTGGATAGTCCTCCCATTAAACGTTGTGGACTGTAAGAAAAAAATAACTTTGGAGAGGAGCTCATTGTCAAGGCTCCAGTCTGTGTGTTTGTTTTTGTGTTGTCTCCCTTCCTCCAACAGGAGGCGCCTGGTTCCGATCCGCCTCCTCACACACCTGCTGAGGGTTACCTCGTTAACGGAGTGCTCTTAAGCTGCTGAGCCAGAGTGTTTGCCTATACAGGGTACTCTTGCCATGCTTAGTTTAGCAGAGTCTAACCTGAGTTTTTGTTTGCCAGTTTTTGGTACTCTAGCCAAGCTGAGTTTTTGCTGAGTAAGACTGAGTTTTTGTCTACCCGAGTTTTAACTTTGTCTTTTTGTCTTTGCCTCCCGGCAGGAAGTCATCCTGCAAACTGGACTTTTTCGCACCTCCACTCCCAGGAGGGATCAACTGAGCCTTAAACTGAGCCAGGGATTCAAACAGGAGGTTTGGATCCGGTCTCCTTGAGAGGACGTTGAAATTACTCTCTAAGCAAGGGAATCATCTTCACTACGACCCGTTCAAGTACAGCAGGAAATCTGAGTGGCAATCAGCATCTCCGTTCACCTACCTACCTCCGAGTTCTGGGTAAACCCTGTTCCGCCCTCCACCGAATCAGACAAACTCTGGAAAACAACACATAGATTGGAGTCAAAGGTCCTTCACTTCTCTGGAAACGTGAGTCAACAACCAGATCCTCTTCAAATCAACGAATGAAATTTCCCACTGAGCCTGAACTAATAGTCTCTCTGCCCTCACCTTCCAGTTCCGGCAGAGCAGAGTTCAGAGCAACACTGCACCGTGCTTAATCTCTTCAATAAAACCTGTTAAACTTTTCATCTGTGTCTCTCTGATTGGACTTCTGCATTTTGGGTCAGACCTTTAGATAAAATCATGACACTCATGGTGTTTTTGAATAAGTCAATTTCACCGTTCCGAAATGTATGTTTTTTCTCTTATAAAGTACTGCTTATGTTTATACAAAAAAAGAGGCATTTCTATGAACTTAAAAGTAAAATAAGTGCTGATTTTAGAACTTTTTTACAATCCAAATCTGAAAAATATAAAACAATTTCATATTCATCCCCGTTTAATCCGATAGCCTAAAGAACATTTAGATATCACCCTCAACCTTTGGATGACTGCCTGTACTAAAAAACGTATCTAACCTCTGATCCTGCAGTTTTTAAAGCAACACCTTAAGCAAACTCCTGCTTTATGTAACCTGTATTTACTCATAATCTTTTCCCAAATACCCTCACTTGATTTTTTCTGACTCTGAGATGCTGTTTTTGGTAAACCAGTCAGCTGGTGTAAACCGTCTCGCTGAAAGTCTCGTCTCTGCCACCCACTTGGCAAGAACACTGCAGATATTTCAATCCTTCCTGCTGCCCACATAAAACCCACCCTGAGAAGATGAATAAAGATGACTAACCAGTGAAAAAGATCCACAGAGAGCAAACAAATCAATATATTATATTTATTCTTCACAACATGAGGAATGTAAATGTGTTTTAATTTTTTTACTACCATGCATGTTGCATGAACTGACAGTAGAGTTTATAGATGAGGGGTTTGACGTGCTATTAAGACATACATTTAGTATTAGTTGCATAATTGTTGTGTGCATTTTGTGTGTGAAAGAAATTATGATGTATTTACCAAAACCAACTAAGCAGTAGCAGTGACTGGTATCCAGGGGAGTTTAGGCAGTGGTGGAAGAAATACTCAACTGCAGTACTTTAGTAAAAGCATTGATACTCCAAGTCAAATCCTACTCATATACATCTACTCTAGTTAAGTATTCAAAAATACAATTTTCTAATATCAGTACATTTCTGTATGATTTTCAAGTAATTTTACATAACCTTGTAACTTTTAGAAACCACCTGATGCATTGATGCATAAAAATACCTGCATAAAAATGCCACAAAAAAATAAATATATAAAGAGAGCTATTTTGATTGTTATTTCTCAGTTAAAAACAAACCAAAAAGAAAACAGGAGTGTCTTAATTATCTTACTTTCATTATGGAAAAGAGGTTTAAGGTTGAATCTGTTACCACAAAAAAACTGCAACTCTGATTTGAGAACTCATCCTCCTGAACATGTGGGCCACATGGCAACAAGCAGCGCCTTATTAAAATGTATAAAATTCAAATAATATCAAATAATAGTTTCTCACATATCTAGAATATCATGTAAATCTCTAAAACAGCATATTTATCCGAAATCTGTCCTAAGGGCTGCTATCTTACATTTTGAAATTGCATTTCAAGAAAGAAAACCAGCAGCAGCAGATTACAAAGGTAAGCGGAGTCAATAGGAGCAAGGAACAAGCAGCTTCCTACAGTAGAAATGTAGGGGAGTAGAAACACAATCTTTGACTTTCTAATGTAGTGGAGTGAAAGGTACTGTATAATGAGGCGCTCCTGAAGTTGTAGGGAAGTTTCAAGTGAACATCAACATTGTTACAAGTTCCTCTGTTTGTGAATAATGACTCTCACTTTGATTTGCTGAAGTCCAAGAACCTTAGAAATGGCTTTACAACGACTAGAGATATGCCACTGTCACCCTGTGGGAGCTCTGAGGGCAGCTGTGGGTGAACTCAGTCCATTTACTTTATACATCGACTGTGCTTCAGTGGTAAGAGCTTTTTTCTTCCAACCTAAAAGTTATAGGTATGTTTCCTTCTTCATTCTGTTACATGTCAATGTGCTCATGAGCAAGGCACTTAACTCAAGTTGCCTGCTAATGTGTGTTGTATTATTGTTTGTCCATTTGATAAGAATGCAAATCAGATGACTGTACTGTAGCATGAAATACTTTGACTGGTCAGTATGACAACAAAAGCTCTATAATAATTCTGCCATTAACCATTTTACTAACTTCATGTTGTCTGACCAGTTTTACTAAAGTGGTTCTGGATGCATCAGGTCACATTGCAGTCAGGCATAGAAGGGGTTTTGTGAGGGACAGGGGTGGATTTAGGGAATTTGGGACCCTAGGCAAAGACAGGCATGGGGCCCTCTGAATTTGGAAGACAACACATAAAACACACCCGTTATATAGACACAGAAATTTTTATAGAATAGACATACATTATTTTTTCTACCTTTATTCCCTCTCTTCTTATTCCTTTCTTTGGTGGAGAGCAGAGTTCTGTGCTTTTTTATGTTGTCGCCAGTAGTAGAAAAAGTTACTACGTTTGGCACTAGGTGCTTTTTTTGTTTAAAAAAAAAAAGCACTAAAGGTCTGAAAAGTCACTAAATATAGCGACAAAAGCGCTAACTTTGCAACACTGCTCTTCCCACTGTTTGTTTTCAAATGGTTTTCTGCTGTCTGTTTGGACCTTTCCGCACATGCACTGCAAATGGACTGATCCAATGCGGTGGACACTGAAGGGGGGGCCACAGAGACACACTTAATATTATAAGCATTTTCATGGTGTTTTAACAAAAGGATTTTTATCAAAAAAAATTACTGTACACAAATAATTAATAGGTGTATTAGCCATATACTGTATGTAAAAGGGGTTTTAAGGGGGCCCCGGGAACTTGGGGCCCTGGGTAACTGCCTAGTTTTGCCTAAGGTAAATCTACCCCTGATGAGGGATAGATTCAGAAGGAACGAGGAGTCCCAGGTATTACAATAAAATAAAAGTAAGGTTTTTATTTTAACTCAAATTGTTTGAAACTGGGCAGAAATGTGAAAAAAACAACCGACTAAAGAAAGAATAACTGACCTATTAATCAAATCAAACAAGGATAACACTGGCTGATCAGACCATTATAGCACAACAACCACAATCTACAAGACACAACACAATATGTTATGTTGGTTAGGTTAAACTAAAGCATAGAACTAGTAGAGCACCCTCCTTCTCCAGCAGGAACTGATGGCACAGTCCAATTAGTGCTGGCTTGGGTACTCAGAGCCCTGGCTGACATCTTTGATTTGTGGAAAATAAGACCAAAGGAAAGAAAAAAACATTTACTAATGACCAAACTAAATGAGAACTGATTGAATAAAAATACAGAAAAGAACTAAATGTGCAAACTTAAAAATAGGACACATTTTTAAACCAATCAATAACATTATTGCACATTAAAATGTATTTTCTAGATAAATAGATGAAAGTAAGTGGATGTGGTGGGAATTTTTTTTTTTTATCTCCTATTAAGTTCCCTTCAAATTTATGAATGCTGAGTTCAATTAATTCAGGCCCCAGAGCTGCAAGGCTACAAAGTGTCTGATGGAGAGTGGTTATTTATCCTATCAGGGAGTGTTTCAGATAAAGTTAATTCAATTCAAGTTTCAATTAAATTCAGTTTATTTCTATAGCGCCAATGCACAACACATGTCATCTCAAGGTATCATACAGTTCACCAGATCATACAGTCAAATTGATTTAAAGTTTTCTATCTAAGGAAAACCAGTTGGTTGCATCGACTCATTGACTTGAATGCAATCCCTCACACTAAGCATGCTTGTAGTGACAGTGGAGAGGAAAAACTCCCTTTTAACAGGAAGGAACCTCCAGCAGAACCAGGCTCAGTGTGAGCGGCCATCTGCTGAGGCCAACTGGGGTTCAAGGAGACTGAAGCAGAGATACAAAAAGCAGCTGTAAAAGGCGGCCCCATCCAGGAAACACACAGCCAGGCAGAATAGCTCCCATGTCAGAGGATGAAGAGAGCGCATCCGGTCAGTCACAGTCAGAGAAACAGGACAGCTCTGAATAACAGGCCGATCTCGAACATCTATAAACAAAGGTGTTGATGGCAGCAGCACAGCTGATATTTCTCTTCAGGATGGAGTCACAGCCAAGTTAATAGTTCTCATACAAAGGAAGACTTTTTCTCAGAGATTCATCCATAACATTTTGTGATGAGTTCAACTGCCTGTCTGTTTGGGTAACGGAGACCATGTTGGCCTTTCTGCAGGGTTTAAATTAGTGAGAGACAAACTTTGTTTAGGCAGATTGGGGCTGGACCTTATGCCATGATGTTCTCTTTTTTTCTTTGCAAAGAAAAATAAAGTGTCAACTGAGTGAAATCCATCAATCTGTGTTTATTTAACTGTACTGTATATAATAAAAAATATACATTGGGGTTTAGATTCTTTTCATTTTCCCCTAAATAGTCATATAAAATTAAAAATGGGGAAAGAAAAACTGTTTCAGGCTCTATTTGAAAACCCATAGTAGCAGCTTAAATTATAAAAGATATAAAATATACAGTATAAAAGCATTGAATACTGAAAAATAAGATTAATTTGAGTGTTTTGTAGTTGATTAAAATTCTTACCTTTGTATATTTTGATTTACTAACGCTTAATTAGATTTTTATTCTCTAAGTCTATGTTAGCTTCATTTAAATTATCAAATATCAAATTTTGTTATGGGGTTGTTATTTGTCAGGCACTTCAGGCTGATCACATGTTATGCCTGGTAAATGTCCTCAGGTTTCTCTGAAAGACCAGAGTTCTATTTACCACTACAATAAATTCTGAGAAAAACTGTCTGCTGAAGTTTTTATTGTGTTGAAAACCAATAAATTCCTTGACAAGACTCTGCCAAGATCCACAGTTCTTGACACTGTAAAAAAAAAAAAAAAAGAAAAGAAAAAAAGGTGAAGTCAATAAAATAATTAACTCAGCAGCTATCTTTTCTCAGTAAATGAGGTGTCTTTGAGCTGGGGACGTACCCTCTGTACAATCTTTTTGAAACAGAGAAGCACGGCTTTGATGAATTTAAATAAACAGTAAATTCCCTTTAAAATCTTCTCACTGAAATCATGTGTAGGTAAGTTTCATGAGTTGAGAGAAGCTGTTTATTGGCCTTGACTTCAGAACCCTGTTTTTATTTCTCCACAGAAGCTGGGATTTCTAAAGGTTTTGTGGAGGATTTTTTTAAAAGACCAGCCCTCTCCACAGTAAAAAAATATGCGCGCTCAAGAGCATGCATCAGCCCATTTCTCCTTGTGCACGCCCTATTTAAAATGTACTTTTCTCATAGCTCATACAAGCTTATTGTGTCCACATACAGCGGGGACTAAGTACTGTATATAGTGGACTTTTTAGCAAACTCAGTTAACTGACCGTTCAGACAGATCACTGCTTTTTGCCCCGTTGGCAGTGGCACCCCCAGAAAGGTTTCATAGTGCGGGCCAGATGGGGCCACTAAAAATCTTGGGGTGTCACACTGAAACTAAAAACCATAATTTCATGGTTTGAATCTACTATTGTGTTCAGCCTGCCTGTAGAAATCATGAAGACTAAAGTCAACACCTACTTGTATCTTGGTTTATTGTGTGATTTTTAATGTTACTTTGCTAGCTGTTAATAATGGCATGAAGTGCCAAACTTATGGTTATACAATTTGCACTGGTGAGAGGGGTGTGCGAGGCGGGTGGGCATTGCACAGTTGGCTGTGGCCACCCATGGCCACCCCTTGGTGGCGCCACTGCCCATTGGTCACGTAACTCCTTCTCCACCGCGCAAGGCCTGTGCCCTCTTTGTTATTAGTCGCTGTTGTCGGGTGGCGACAGCGAGCCGCTGTGACAGCAATTCCTATAGTGTTACACGAGGAGAGCTCTCCGTGCAAAGCATTCTGGGATATATCTGACTCTTCTGAGGCCTTTATTTTCTTCTCATACACTTCGTTGACACCATTGGCCATTTTCAAAGATGAAACATATGCAACTGAAAGAGCGCATGCGTAGAAAAAGATAGCTAACGGGGCGAGCACATGGGACAGCCTTACATAAACATATCATCAGAATGATTGACGATTAGGACGATCACTTATTTATATGATCCACACCGAAATAAAAGACATATAAGATCTATACCTTTAACAACACTACACAGTAAAAAATGTGTTGTTCAAATTTAGAGTAAACCTAATTGAATTTTCCTCAAAAGGGAGTACAGGTGCTGGTCATAAAATTAGAATATCATGAAAAAGTAGATTGATTTCAGTAATTCCATTTAAAAAGTGAAACTTGTATATTATATTCATACATTACATACAAACTCATATATTTCAGATGTTTATTTTGTTTAATTTTGATGATTACAAATGACAACAAATGAAAATCTCAAATTCATCATATCAGAAAATTAGAATATTACTGAAGACCAATAAAAACAAAGGATTTATAGAAATGTTGGCCAACTGAAAAGTATGAACATGAAAAGCATGAGCATGTACAGCACTCAGTATTTAGTTGGGCCTCCTTTGGCCTGTATTACTGCAGCAATGCGGCGTGGCATGGAGTCGATCAGTCTGTGGCACTGCTCAGGTGTTATGATAGCCCAGGTTGCTCTAATAGTGGCTTTTAGCTCTTCTGAATTGTTGGGTCTGGTGTATTGCATCTTCTTCTTCACAATACCCCATAGATTTTCTATGGGGTTAAGGTCAGGAGAGTTTGCTGGCCAATTAAGAACAGGGATACCATGGTCCTTCAACCAGGTACTGGTAGCTTTGGCACTGTGTGCAGGTGCCAAGTCCTGTTGGAAAATGAAATCTGCATCTCCAAAAAGTTGGTCAGCTGCAGAAAGCATGAAGTGCTCTAAAACTTCCTGGTATGTGGCTGCGTTGACCCTGGACCTCAGAAAACACAATGGACCAACACCAGCAGATGACATGGCACCCCAAACCATCACTGACTGTGGAAACTTTACACTGGACTTCAAGCAACGTGGATGAAGTGCCTCTCTTCTTTTCCTCCAGACTCTGGGACCTTGATTTCCAAAGGAAATGCAAAATTTACTTTCATCAGAGAACAT
This sequence comes from Cyprinodon tularosa, assembly GCF_016077235.1. Lineage (NCBI taxonomy): Eukaryota > Metazoa > Chordata > Actinopteri > Cyprinodontiformes > Cyprinodontidae > Cyprinodon > Cyprinodon tularosa. Next base: position 705,091 of record NW_024039092.1, read on the forward strand.
GACTTTGGACCACTCACCAGCAGTCCGGTCCTGTTTCTCTTTAGCCCAGGCAAGACGCTTCTGACGCTGTCTGTGGTTCAAGAGTGGCTTGACACAAGGAATGCGACAGCAGAAACCCATGTCTTTCATACGTCTGTGTGTGGTGGTTCTTGAAGCACTCACTCCAGCTGCAGTCCACTCTTTGTGAATCTCCCCCACATTTTTGAATGGGTTTTGTTTCACAATCCTCTCCAGGGTGCGGTTATCTCTCTTGCTTGTACACTTTTTTCGACCACATCTTTTCCTTCCCTTCGCCTCTCTATTAATGTGCTTGGACACTGAGCTCTGTGAACAGCCAGCCTCTTTAGCGATGACCTTTTGTGTCTTGCCCTCCTTGTGCAAGGTGTCGATGGTCTTCTTTTGGACAACTGTCAAGTCAGCAGTCTTCCCCATGATTGTGTAGCCTATAGAACTAGACTGAAAGATCATTTAAAGGCTTTTGCAGGTGGTTTGAGTTAATTAGCTGATTAGAGTGTGGCACCAGGGGCCATCAATTTTGAACCTTTTCACAATATTCTAATTTTCTGATATGATGAATTTGAGATTTTCATTTGTTGTCATTTGTAATCATCAAAATTAAACAAAATAAACATCTGAAATATATGAGTTTGTATGTAATGTATGAATATAATATACAAGTTTCACTTTTTAAATGGAATTACTGAAATCAATCTACTTTTTCATGATATTCTACTTTTATGACCAGCACCTGTATTTATAAATATACTGAGTGTAAATCTGCTCAAGTGTTTAAGTTAATATTCAGTAAAAAATATGACAGCCATGCCGTGTAACTTTTACTCTTTATGGTGTTGATTGACCGCCAGTCTCTGAGAGGTCTTTCTGATTATGACACTAAAATTAGTAAAATTAGCTAAGAAAAGTTGACACTGGCTATAGAGTACATTTTACACTAATTTTCTAATGTTAGTGGGAGATCGATAGGCGGATTGGTGCGGCGTCTGCTGTGAAGTGTGCACTGTCTGTTGTGGTGAAAAGAGAGCTGAGCCAAAAGGCAAAGCTCTCAGTTTCAATCCGGTCGATCTACGTTCCTACTCTCATCTATGGTCATGAGCTTTTGGTCATGACCGAAAGAACGAGATCCCAGATACAAGCTGCTGAAAATAGTTTTCTCAGTAGTGTGTCTGGGCTCTCCCTTGGAGATAGGGTGAGGAGCTTAGTCATCCGGATAAGCCCCTGTATAAGCGGAAGGAGATGGATGGATGGATGGATGGATGGATGGATGGATGGATGGATGGATGGATGGATGGATGGATGGATGGATGGATGGATGGATGGATGGATGGATGGATGGATGGATGGATGGATGGATGGATGGATGGATGGATGGATGGATGGATGGATGGATATCTAATCTGAAACAGAGTTACATTCCACTCTGTAGGTGTTAAAATAACACTTGGGTTTTTAGTGTGTACCAACATTTTTAAGTAGCTCTTAAGCTGTCCTTTTGCAGTAAACCTAACAATAATCAGCAATTCAGGTTTACAAAATTAATCAACAATATTTGATAGATTATAATTATGGATGATATTTGTTTTGTTAGAGCGTTTAAATAGATTGCTTGTAACAGTATAAAGAGAGACTGACAACCAAGCAACCCAGGAAATTCTGAGGAAATCCCTAACCTCTTGAAACTATGGTTTTATAATAAACACACAACCACAAAATCCCCATTATGGACCAATTTACCCTTTGAAATCAATGTGCTGATATCAAAGCCTGTGATCTTTTAGAACATTCAGCTGATGATGCAGAGCCAAAGTGGTTTGGCTCAAACAATCTGCAGCTTTACTCTGAGAGTTCCCTTGGATCTTATGAAGTTATGTCATTCTTTTTCTTATACAGGCTGTCTTAAAACATTCAGCACTTAAGATAAACAGTAAAAAAAAAAACAATCCAGCGCAGGGAGGAAATTCAGAACTGTTGTGCTGAATCCAGACAGAGTTTAGCCTAAGAGATCTTATGCAAATTATGCTGGTTAAACCTGCACTGCAGCCTTCTGGAGAAGAATCACAAATAAAGTCACACAAAGTTCCCAATTCTGGGACAATAAAGGGATTTTCAATTCTAAATGTGATGAACGGCTAAAGCTCTAATATACAAAACCCCAAACAAATAAAGGTGTCATTGTGTTACACCTAACGTATATCCCAACATGATGTATTTTAGTTTAACTCCATGAGATGGGCAGTACAAAATGTCCTATCATGCAAAGGATTGTGGACGACCGAGTGACTCTTAGTAGTGTTTAGGCACTGTCAGGAATCCAGTTTGTGTGGTCTGTTTTTGTGTTTCCTTTTCTACACCACCAGGTGGTGCCCTGTCCTCCTTGGTCCTCCTGCACACCTGCAGCTCGTTAGTTCATTTCTGGAGGACTATTTAAGCAGTGGGCTGTCACTACCTCGACGCCAGAGTGTTTGCCAGTTTTGGGTACTCTAGCCAAGCATAGATTAGCTGAGTCTATCTGAGCCTTTCTTTCACTGAGGTTAACTTTGTTGTTTGTCTTTGTCTTTCAGCAGGAAGCCTTCCTGAAAAATGGATGTTTGGCCTTCTCCCCCTGGAAGGATTATTTGTGTGTGTATTTGTGTTCAAACTGAGCAGGGGAAAAACCTCCACATGTCCCGTTGAAGTTCTCATGGAGATCCAGGTGGCAGTCTGCTCCATTGTTCCTCGTGTTCCAACCCAAACCAACCTGTCCGCCCTCCAAGAAGTTCCCCCTTCTTTGTATAAACCCACACCAACTGGATTCAAGGACTAGAAACAAACCTCCTCCTACGTGAGTCCCGCTTTCACTGTTTTCAAGAACTCAATCAAATTTCCTACAGACCCTGAACTAACCTCTGCGAAGTTCCCCTCTCAGTTCCAGTTCCTGTTCACCAGCTCTCTGAGTTCCAGAATCCTACTCCTGTAGTTCACCTCAATAAACCTGTTAATTTGTTTTCCTGGTTCTCTGAGTGGTTCTCTGCATTTGGGTCAGATCCTTAAACAATCATGACAGACACATCAGGAGGTCCCACTGCTAACAGCGTTGGTGCTAGGAAGCATACTGCTTCCTAGTCCTACCTTCTGCCTTAATGCTAGAACTATTTGCATAGCACTTATTATGCCAATGGGGGGGATGCACAGCTTAAGTGTCTTTACCAATTTTCTAGGTAATTGGATTAAACTGCAGAGTGAGAGGAGAGAAGTGAGACAGTGGTGGAAAGGTCTGCAGATTCATTTACAGCTTTCCTCTCTAAAATCAAAAGTCAAAACTTTCTGCGATTTTTTATTATGTGTGAAAGCAAGCACTTCATCCACGTTGGCTGTAAGCAGCTCTAATCTAGTGAAGCGCCTTCCATCATCCCACCATCAACAACATTGACTTACTATTGTCTACTTTAGTTTATCAATACGTCTCTCTTAACTTCTTCATTATTATTTTGAATTCACATGCATTTAAACAAGATATCAACATACCACAGGAGGGAGCCACCAACATCGATGTCCAGGACAAGTGAGTTAAAAATCTGTCAAGCAGATCCCTGAAAAAAGCCAGAGATGGATGTACTGATTAAAGGCCTCAAGTTTGCCATTTCTCCTCAAGAACCCATACCCATTGTGAAGCTGATCACTGCCACTTAATCTGCCATCAGGAACAACAACTTGGCTGAAACAGAGGCAGAGTAACTCAGAATGAAAATAACAGCTACCCTGTCCCGCGCCAAACCACCTCCTTCCAATATCACACCAGAGGAAAAGAAAGCAATAACATTTGTAAGCCAGGACCAAAGCACCACCCTATTCCTAGCAGACAAAGGAAGATGCACCATGGTCCTCAACACTTCTGGCTACCAAGACAAAATTCTCACTCTACTGAGTGACACTAACACATATGAATCTTTGAAAAGAGATCCAACCAGCGCCTACAAAAAGAAACTCACACACTACCTCAAATAACTAGAAAAAGACAAGGTAATTAACCGTTGAGTTTATTTTAGATGATATTCAGGGGAAGACATTACATACTTAGATGGACCATTGTCAGCAGCATTAACTCAGTAACATACGACATTGCTAAAAAGCTTACTAATATTTTAGCCCCACTGATGGGAAACATACAACATCACATAGAAAACTACAAAGACTTTACATACAAAGTCAAACATTTGAAGATGATGCCAGGATGTTCACTTTTCATGTGCGTACCTATATCAGAGGCAGTGGAAACAGTCAGGAATTGACTTCAACAAGACAGTGATCTAAAAACAGGACTAAAATCAATCTAGATCAGATCTGGACCCTACTGGACCTTTATCTTTCAACAACCTATCTCAAGTTCAACCAACATTTTTATTGATAGAAGCATGGTTGTGCCATGGGATCTCCGGTGTCCAATTCAAATATTGGCTCTTGCAGGCCAACCACAACCTCAAGGACTCCCCATTACTAAAGGGTGGACCATTTTTTTTCTGTTCAATTTGTATGTTTTCTAAGCAATAACAAGGCATTTGTTTGTGACTGGAACTAAAAAGCTACTCCAGATTTTGAATTGGGAAAGCTTCCTGGATGGGAAGCCAAATGTCTCCAAACTTGGAAAACAAAGTCCAGTTTGTCTGGTTTTACTTTACTTTGTTGGAATGCCTGAGGCAGGCTATGGTTATTTTTATTTATATGGACATAGTAGAAGACGGTCTTCCTGTTTTGTTTATTTTTTTGGTTTTTTTTTCTTTTAATGGAATTGTAGCTTTTGTTAATTTCATCACAAGTCATATTTCAATTTTCTGAAATTGCTTGAAAAGCATAATTTTCAGCATTATTGCTACTTCTAAATCTTAATATATTCAGAAAATTTTGTTAATGTTATGTTAGGACATTTAAAGTTGATTTCCTACCTTTAGAAAAAAAAAACAACAATAAGATGTATTTCGAATAAAACCAGAAAAGTTGGTCCTTTAGACTAAAGATGAAAGATAATCCAAAAAACGAGCCAAGCAAGAAAAATTCTTACTCCACCCAAATGAAAAAAGGCCCTTCATGACTGCACAGTTGTGTAATAATAACTGTAATAGTGAGCAATGACACAACTTTGCTCACTATTACAAAACAACACTGTCCTATGAAAACCAGAAGGTTTAAGGAATAATTTCTGCCGAGTGAAATAAATGAAGAGCTTAACAGTGAAAGCACCATCGCAACTATAATCATGTCATATTTGTTCTAAATAAACAGTCAAAAACACAATAAAAGCCCTTGTTAAACACTACCACACACCACAGAATATATTTATCAACATCTTTGTTAGAATTGCAGCAAATTTAGACTAGATTAACTGTAGTATGTTTTACAGTGAGCCACTGTGCCAGGCGGAGCTGTCCTTTTGGCCTTTTAGACAAATAATAATTGCCTAATATGTTTCTTAGCCTCACAAAAAGGGAATCTAGTTTCCATTGTAGGAACCCCTTCTGCCCATGGCAGAGGCTTTGGTCATGACATTTACACAGTTTACACTGTGAGAAAATTACAGCTTTTTAACTTCCTAGATCTAAGTATTAGGTTTAGAAGTCCTGAAGCCTAATGATGACACGGCACTGCTGTGTTTAGACAATTAAACGTCTCCCTCCTTGCTTTGGAATCTGATAGCAGTAAATTGAGATATCATGGAGCTACAGTATCTGTAAAGACAAGGCCACAACTTTTAAAATTCAAACTATGATGTGTAGCCTGGTAGCTAAGCATTTAGCTCCTACAAAACTAAAACTATAAACTCTGACATTTTCTATAAATAACAATATATTTAATAAGCAGCACAAATTCAACATATTTTTACTTTATTTAGTGAGAGTAAAAAAGTACTGTATAAAAAGTAGATCAGCTTCCTTTTGCTTCGACGAATAAAATGAAGTAAAAAGTAACAAAAACTAATATAATAAAATTTAGGCTGGAAATATACTCCTCAAAATTCATGTCTGACATAATAAGAAACAATTTCCTAACGTATGAATGAATGAACAGGTAAAACTACCTCCAGCGCCATTACGCATTTTTATCTTGTATATTGAGTTGAATTCCATAGATGCCTCAGCTGAAAAAAGCAACATTTAAACAACAAAGACTGTGTACAAAAGATAATGCTAATTTCAGTGAAAGTTAAGCAGTTTATGTTTCTGTCATTTTAGTTTGAAATTCTTTTTTTCAGTAAATTTTTTTTTACTGTGGGTAAAATAGGCAAAGATTTTAATCAAGTAAGAGTAGCAATAGGTTCGTCCATTGAAACTACTCCTAAAAGTATATTTTTATCAAGGGGTTAATCAAGTAAATGTAACTAGTTTCTACCAGGCTCGGACTGGTGATACCGGGCATTTGCCCGGTGGGCCGCTCCTAATTTCAGCGATCCTTAAATCATAAGGAGGGCCGGCACCTACCTGTGACAGTAAATAACTTGGGAAGCTCAAGAAGTAATACAATGTTAGCTCCCTAAATGATGCATGCAGTATATATAGCCCTTCCTTGTCATGCACATCCGTGTGACGGTTGACATATGGTGTAATTTTCTACTTCTTCAAACTGTAAAATCCTTGCAAAAAAACTAAATTATAAACTAAAAGGCTTTCTTTTAACCAAACTACAAGTTCCTCTTATATTTGGCGAATACTTGTTTGAATATTTTGCAAAAATACGCTGTGGTGCATGATGAGTTTTGCATCTAAAGGCTAGGTGATGGTTGTTGTGTGATGCTTAAAGATAGATCAGTCAATCCACAATCTGTACTCGTATTGCGTTTCACATTTGAGAAGCAAGCGTTTGACTGTGCTTCCATTTTTTTTTTTTTTCGGGGGGGAGTTCAAATTCATCCTCTCTTCCCAGGACCATGACAAACTTTGACATGAGAAGGTAAAAAGGAGTCTCCAGGAGTCTTTCTCACTTCTGTTGGCTCGCATCACAGCAATGTATGGTTGAAAAACTGATGTATTTAAGCACCATGGAGGTCCATCCTCCTGCACACATTCCAAGTTAGATGCAAATCCAATAGCCACCCCTTCTTTTGGTTTGTTGGACCCTTTTGTTGTGCGTGGGCTCTGTGATTATTCTTTTTAATTATGATGGGAGTGCCTATGTGTACTTCTTGGGAATGAGTTCCATGAATGAGCTGTAAATGCTTGGAAGCTTAAACCGCAATCCTCCCCTCTGTTCAGTGATGGCTTTTCTCTTTTCACAAAGATACCTTCCTTGATGCCTCTTTCAAACCATCTCTCTTCCTTAAACAAAATCCGGACACTTTGGTCAACAAAGGTGTGTCCTTTGTTGTTGAGGTGAAAGTGTACAGCTCAGTTGCCATTCCTCTGATGACTAAGAATTAAAACAAGCATGTTTTTTTTATTTTAATATCTATTTTAATATCAATTAATGTGAGTGTAACAAATTAAAATCACACATAAATACAATATTTGTTCAAAATGATGCATTCAATGCAAACATCTTTCATTTTATATGTAAGCTTGTGTTCCTTATTTGTGTTTCTTATCTAAATCCTATCATCATTACCTAATATTTGTACATTTTATTTTTCTGCGTTCACTTTAGCTGTCAGTGTGACTCAAAGCATTCCTGGAAAAAAACTACATGTTCTGCTGAGATGTGAGAGGTTTGTCAGTTGAGGCAACATGCTCTGTTTACATAGCTATTTGCTGTATTTGCCCTGCAGGTGAAGGATAGAAGGTGAGCCGATCTATATAAGCCTCTTGAACCTTGTCAGGAATTCAGTTTAAACTTGATAGCCTTGTGTACTTCCTCCACTCTTCAAGTTGTTTTCTTCCTTTGTTGCTTAATGCAATTATGCCTTTATTACACCATCCTGATATAACAGAAGACAGTTCAAAGTTTAGCCTTAGTTATTTCCCCTCAGATGTCTTGTACGGACACACCACCAGAGAAACCATCAGTTGTATTTTAGTCAGGGTTCTCTAGCTGCAGTAAATATTCAATCACTATTTAACAATCACTGGGTGTTTTTAAGCAAAAACAATTATTTCCAAAGACTGCTGAGGCAACCTGAGTTTCTCAAGCAGTAGTGTACTGTTTCAAAACAGCATGACCTAAGTCACTTCCTGTTGAGCAAGCCTCTGCATTTCAAGGACATGTTTATGCCTTCTGATTAAACCTTTAGGCATTAGGAAATAACCACATTGTTATAAGCAGCTAATTAAACTAAAGATGCAGGCAAAGACGATGTCAGTATAGGGATACTAAACTACCTCAATGCAGAGATTGTACATTTGTAGAGATTTGCAGGTACAGAAGCTTCATTATCCACTTTTTTTTTCATTCCAGAATCATATCTTCAAAACTCACTATTAAACAATACATTCTCACTCCCAGCTTGGTGGTGGATCAGTTATTCTACGAGCACCAGGGTTAGGAGTAACCAGTAGCCTATTTGTAAAAATAAAAAAAGAAGGGGGTTGGTGGTATTTATCTTTATTTTCGGAAGCATACATAGCCTAATTAATATAGTCTATAAACCTAAAGCAGTATGCATTGTATGGTTGTTCCATGTCAGGTAGCCGGTCATTGACCTTGACCAAAGCACCTTACAGTAGAACTGCAGTCAGTCCCTGGACTGGCATGGCTATCACTGCCCCCTCATAGTGTGGGACTAATGCAGAGGACAAATTTCCCACTGGGATAAACTTCACGTCATGGTAGACCACTTCTTTGATTTTATTTATTTTGCTAAGGCTACTCATAAGCTTACAGCCAAATGTTAAAAGGGCAATATTATTGCCATTACTGAATGTAGTAGAAATTTTAAACATTCAGTAATAAAATGTCACAGGGGATGGTATTTTAAATGGTCATTTAAAAAGTGGGATGATTTTTAAGATTTTTTAAGAATGCCATCCCCCCCTCATGGCCTCTCAACTCGAGTACTGGGAGTAACAGCATATAACGGTGTTAGTATTGGCATTTGTTTTTTTTTTTATTGAAACAGTAATCTAATTAATTACTTTTCACACATTGGTAATGCTGATATGAATCTTCCAATCTAATGCAACAGGTTACTTCAACTTGATCAATCAAAGTGACTTTCATAACTGACTACCTCTGCTCTGGGAAGAGATTTTTACTGCAGGACTCAAAACAGGCATAGCTGATGCCATTTGGCTGAAGAGCTGCATTTTTTTTTTTTAGCATGCCTGTTTAATGTCTGCCTTTAAGAGGAGAGATGACAGCGCAGAGCCACTGATCGGTGAGAGATCCTAAAGTCAGCTTGAAGCAGCTCTGATCTAAAGAAGCTCCTCACATCATCTCACCGTCCCCAGCGCTGACTGACAGCTGGATGTCCACATGTCGCCCTTAATTTTCTATGCTGTGTACTTTTTTCTTGAATGTATTGATCGTGGATTATATCTATTGCAATATATATATTTTTTTAACCTTTATGAACCATCTTTGATCGATCTCCATAGATGGTCCAGAATTCTTGGTTCTCTTCCATTTTCTCTCCTCCTCAGCGACAGGATTCCACAGGTTGATTTTAGTGTCTAAACCATTTCTGTTTAGGTTTAGCTATACAGTCTTTATAAAAATAACTAAACCACCTCTGTTTTATTAAAGTTCTTGTTCCAACTGTATATAAGCCAAAGAGTAAAATGAACAAAAATAAAAAGAAAACAAAGGAGCTCTAATAATTCTTCACTATATATTTTAGATTTTAGATCATTATTCTGAAAACCAACTGAAAACCCATTTTCTGTTTACTGATTAAATCCACAAAATGTGGATAAGAATCAAATTACTTCAAATAGTATTTTGAAGATCACATGTCATTATATTTTTAAGAATGTAAAGAAGGAAAGTAACAAGTAAAAGTTACTAGTTACTTCTCCAAAAAAGTAACAGAGTAGGTAACTGAATTAACTATGCAGTTATTTTTATGTCCTTAAATAACTAAGAGCTTTGAAAACTTTCCTGTTATTCGAACATGAAATATTTGAAGTTCAACTATGAAAATAAGAAGTTTTTGTTATTGAATAATGAGTTAAATAATAATTCAAGAGAAGCACATCTAATCTGCAACATTTTGGTGTGTTTGATTGGACAAGTGAGTTGCAATTTAATAATGAAAAAGTGATAATGTTTATTTATTTATAATAAAAGAACAATGAAGCTAATTAGATGTTTTAGAAATATGTATTTTTCCACAATGACAGCCTAATACTAATGAAATTGAAAAATAAGTCCTTTTAAACAATTTGTTAGACCGAGAGCTGTTGAGCTGACAAAAAATAAACCACATAAAGTGCTAATAATAAGTGTGCAGTGGTTTATTCAAAACAGAGAGTCCTAAACAATGACTGGGTTTTTTACCACCTGAACAAATAAATTGTTATTACAATTTTGATTTTGTTTTTCATCAATCTTTCAGTATGTTTAAGCATTTTTAAGTCTTCGAATCTAGATACGATAAATTATCAGTCCCACAGGTACCTTTCGCTTCTAAAACAAACACTCTGCCCAGGTGATTTCCCAATCTATCACTTGTGAATCATTTCTGAAGATGGGTACAACCGTGTAAGAACAGCTTGTTCCAGTAAAGGTACAGCCACACAGCTTCACACATTATGGCTCTAAAGATAAAGGAATGCTGTTGTGTAATATACAGTGCTTCCCCATTATCCAGGAATCTTATTCTGTATGTTCCAGGTTTAAAATACCTCCAGTTCCTTTAGGCGGTGACACACCTGAGCTGCTGTCTCTCCACACTAGTCGTTCACTAAAACATGACCATCTTTTTATTTTATTAGCAGATTACTTTCGAAAAGTGCATGTGACAGTTTCACAAAAAAAAAAATATTTAGGTAATAATGAGAATTTGTTAAATGTCAAGAATGATGTGGATTTGTTTATGGCCTAATTTCTTAGGATTCCCCTTGAATTAAAAAAAAAGGAATAACATCAGCAATTGCTAACAACAGACTTCTGACTTGAAAAGTTCAAAATTTCTTCTCAGTGCCAACTTCTGAAATCCAATTTGGCAGTTGTGATAAAATAGTTGTTGTTGAGATAAATATTGTTTATAGATATTATTAATGCGCAATTATAAAGAATTTGTTGGACGTATTGTACTATAAAACATCTGGCAGAAACAGTGTTGCTAACATTTACTATTGTATAAAAAGGATCTCAATCTATTGTTTTCCAGCGTTTCATTACACTATCACAAGTACAGAGCAACAAAACTCACTCTCTGCATTTAACCCATCCCATTGGGGAGCCATGGGCTGCCATTGTGCCGCGCCCGGGGAGCAATGCGGGGTTAAAGGCTGATTCATATTCATAAACCAGGTCGTGTGTGTCGAAGTTAACGCAAATGTCACCCCTGCCCCTTCCGCAGACACTCTGCTGCACCTCTCCAAAATTGTAGGTGACCGCAGGCAGGAGGGCTCTGATTGGTCAAATCTACATCCCCTCTACACTATCCGTATTTCCTATTTGGTACTTTACTGGCTTGTTTTGGTTGTATGACCGCCATTGTGGAAAACGACTGGTGAAGATGGACCAGCTAGAAGAGTGAAGTGTGTGCGAACGCTGGGACCCTTTTTCTACCTGGATCCCCGCTCATTTTCACCGGCAGGTCCCTCCGTTGTCGAACAAACTTGTCCCTTGCGCTTTTCAACCTCTCTCCCGCCTCGGCCGTATCTAGAACCACAGCTAGTTGGTGATTGTGTTGTGGCGTGGAATAACACAGCGCAGACCACACTTCAATATTGGCCATTAATCAAAAATATCTGCCACAAGCTTACTGCGACACACTGTATAACCAGCCTTTAAGGGTCTTGCTCAGTGAGCCAAAATGTGCAAAAATAAGTGCAAACTGAGAAAAGCTGAAAACTAGTTAACCAAGAGAAAACCCCCAGAACACTAAGAGGAGACTATGGTAATAACATATGGCACCAGGACCTCAGCAATGATGTCAACTGGACACTCACAGAGATTTTTTTTTAAAGATTATAAAGAAAACTAGCTTTTTTTTCCTCCAAATATCCTGAATGAGCTCTGTTTATAATTTTGTTAAGCATCTAGACCACAGACATTAATTTGTGGAAATGTCTGGTCCCATATTAGTTATCTCCCTCAGTGACCTGGAGCATTTCAAAGTTTTGAAAATCTGGATCATGGAGCTTTTCAAAGCTTTTTCTAACTTGCTACTTGTAGCATTTTTCCTTTTGTGTGTTTGTGTTCACATCTTTTATGTGTTTGCAGCCAGTTTTGTGCTTAAGGCACACAACTGTAAGCCCCTGCAAACACAGCTGCTCTGTGTTTGCAGCATTTCTCATTTGCTTGAATTTTCTCTTCCCTGTGTTTGTATTTGCTACATCTCTATGTCCTTGCAGCACATTGGTTCCTACACAGGGGTCTGGCCCTTGGTTCCTCCTAATACAGTACATTGCTAGCCCTCATGTGGCTGGAGCGTATCAGTAGTTCCCGCAAGGTGAAGGCAGCTATGGACCGGCCCACCCGTTACTCAGACCTGAATCTGATTGAGCACATCTGGAACATCAGGTTTCCATCCATCCACCAACATCACATTTAACCTCAGACTGTCCAGGAGTTGGCGGATGTTAGAGGAGTTCCTCAGGAGACCGTCCACCACCTCATCAGTACCATGCCTAGGTGTTGTAGGGAGGTCATACAGGCACATGGAGGCCACACACAATACTGAGCCTCATTCTGAGCTGTTTTAAGCACATTACATCAAATTTGGATCATCCTGTAGTGTGTTTTTCCACTTTAATTTCACGTGTGACTCCAAATGCAGTCCTCCATTGGTTAACAAATTTGATTTCCATTGATGATTTTTCTGTCATTTTGGTTTTTAGCACATTCAGCTTTGAACTAAACAAAGATTTATTTAATGCGAATATGTCATTCATTCAGATCAGGGTGTGTTTTTTCAGTGGTCCCTTTATATTTTTGCCTTAATTTGGATGAAAAAGATCAGTTTTGTTCAAATCATAAGTAAAACTGACCAATTCAGCTGTAGTATATTAATTTTAATTTTTTTCATTCATTTTGTTCAAAATTACATTTAGTAGATGGAAACTGTGATCCTATTTCAATATGACTGAAGCTACAGCCTTAAATTTTGAATCATAATAAAAGCAGAATTGTAAAGAAAAAAATGTATAGGTTCCGTGGGAAATGGAGCCTAGGCAGAAGTTCAACTGAAGAAACTCATTGCTTTTCATACATCCACCTGCGACACAGCCAATCAGCTTGAACCATACCTCCACGAAAGCCAATCGGCATCCAAAGCTCATCTTAAAAGGCCTCCGATATGCACCTGTCTGCTCCTGTGCACAGGCGGCAGATTTTCCTGTGTGACTTCATTCAGATGACACCGTTTCAACCCACCTCCATCCCCTCCTCCACCTTCGTAGCTAAAGCTTCATCAGAGTGTCATTCCTCCTGGACTCTTACTGTATTCCCTGTCTCATCTCAACAGGTTCTACAGAAGACCGCCATGTTGAGCCTGGTTTTGCCAGAGTTTTCTTCCCAACGGGGAGTTTTTCCTCTCCACTGTCGCTTCATGCTTGCTCATCATGGACAGGTTCTCTCAACCTGTGTTATCCAAACTGGACTTCCATCTTCCAGGTCCCTGAGTGAAGCTCTAGTATCAGCTCATGCAGTCCACTGAATCTCCCCATAAAGCTAACCAGCAGTCTACAGACTGACCAACTCCATCTATCTCCACTCCACCACCAGTTTCAGGCCTGGGGGGAAAAAAGCCCTATTCCTTGCTCTAATCAAAATGCATATCTATCAAAATTAAGCGCTATGTTTCCTGCCGAGGTCTAAGCACCAAAGACAAACTAATTGTATCAATAAATTTCTCCTAATTGTTTTTTGTCTTCGTGTGAGTTTTTCAGATTGCACTATTAGTCACTATGTCTGTTCTATCATCGTTGGAATTATTTTAAGTATTATGTTTTCAGTACATGGGCCATAACAGAAGGCAGGATCAGTTCTATTGGGGCACAGGCCCCTGCTGGCCCCTGTCTACAACAGCACATGTATTAGACACTAAAATCAGTGACATTTCCAGGGGCATCTGGTCACCTTATCATGGATGCTCCTTTAGTAGCTAAACTTACTGCGTTGGAGCTTAACCTAACCCAGCCTTTATCATATACATCATCACTCATGTAGGCAATATGTTGCAGCATACCCCATCATACCAGCATACTCATTATCAATACGCAAGATGTCATGTTTGCATTTATCCCTTTAGTTTTGTTCGAAAAATAGACTTTAAACTACCTCAACGGATATGATCACTTTAGTCATCTACAAAAAAAATCTCTTTAAGCTGAGATCAATGCACGCTTCAAAAAACACCAAAAAGTAAGTAATTAGATAGTTTTTTTTGTACATGACTAAAGGGATACACACCTGTTGAGATAGTTTAAAGTTTATTTTTCGAACAAAACTAAAGGGATAAACAGGTATTGACTATGGGTATGCTGGTCTGACGGGGTATGCTCATCTGACAGACCTCGCCTTCAATCGGTTGTACCGGTTGAAGCTAAACATCAGTCAGAAACAAATGTTATAGTACTATAGGCTACGCCAAAGGTCCAAATGTTGTAAATAATTTGAAACATTATATCACCATAACTGGATAAAAGTATGTTGAAGTATAAATTCATGTTGAATTATAGTCCAGCTCTAAAAGAACTGCTTTCATCATCACTGCTTTTACATAAAATAGATTGTCATAATTCTACATTCTTAACCAAAACAGTTAGTGTACACTAAGCTTTATAGCAAATAAAGAACTGTGGCTTTAAGGTGGAAAATTTTGCATTGGTAGAAACTTGCTAAAAGGGGTCCCAATGATTGTGACCAGGGGCCTCTGTGTCTGTTACAAAACCTAGGTGGCTCAAAGTATACCGTATTATCAAGCTGAGCAGGTTTGCTCAGTACATGAGTATGATAAAATAAAGTCCCTTCAGTTCACTGTCTCCTGTTCGCACACAAATGTTTGCTGGGGGAAAAAAGGAAGGTCACTTCAGGCGTTCAGTCGAAACTCTCATGTGTCATTGCCCCATCCGACCCCCTAAAAGAAAAAGACCAATTTAAATCAAATTACAAGCAGATTATCTCTTAGTCTTAATCTAATCCGCCACAAAGGACCAGTTGTCAGTCTGTGGAACCAAACAGCAAAAACCATATAATTATATTAGATAAGACTAGGCATGGATAGGCTATTGCTATGAAGGCCGTAAAAGTAGAAAGGGTGTGAAGAAACTTTTAAGAAAAAACTAAATCCCTCAGGAAAGGACTCAGTGAGGACTGTGGTCAATTCAGAGAGAGTGTGCAGAACGGAATAATCAAGGATTCCTGTCCCTGCAGGCTTTAAGCCTGCGTGATGTTACACAAGGAATGTCCTGTTGACAGAAACAGGTTGTTCAGTTTGACTGTGTCACCACTAATTGTTCCTTTTGCATAAAGAAAAAAACAAGTTGACATTTGAGATATTTTCTTTCCTACTAGATAAATGCACTCTTTTTTAGTTTGAGGATTTTAAGTCCTTTGATATGATTGCCAGGGGTGCCAGCCAGTGTGGTAACTAGCACTGCTCCAAGCGGCTGCCTCAGACGCTCAGACCTTATAAAAGCATTTCACCACAGCCTCCTGCAACATTAAATGATAATGCAAGCCTTGCATTGTTTAATGTTGTAACCAAGTGATCATTCCTCTGTAACAAAGTTCCTGTTATCGAAGTCATATTGGAAAATATCCTCATGTTTTAAATTTCCTTTGCAGGTGGTGTTTGAGTCAAACTTCTTTCCTGTTTTTTTTTTTTTTTTTAGACAACTTATTGGTCAGTTTGGTTAAAAATCACAAATAAAGCTTTTAAATGAATAGAAGCTCAACACAAAAAAAGAAAAGACTTTATATGGAGTGAATCTTGTTCCATGATTGCAAGCAAATAAAACCTTTTTGTAAATGGAAATTGGAAGAACAATTATATAATAGTTTGTTTTTTAAGCATTTATTGAAAGTTTGTTCATATTTTCAACTTTTCTAATTTTGAACACATTTTTTAGATCATATTTTTATAATTACTCTTTAACTAATTGAATTTTACAAATAGCATTCTATTTCGTATTGTGTTTTAAAGTCTTTCTTCTAGATTGAGACATTTCTTTTGGTCTCCATGGATGTTAGCAACAACCAGTGGCGGTTCCGGACCAAATGTACCAGGGGGCCAGGAGGGAGCCAGGAGGGGGCCTGCATATTTTCATGGGAGCACAGAAAAGCATGAAATAAAAAACAGGGCAAAGGATTCAAATAGCTGCATGAATTGAAATTTCCATTCAATTAGGTTTCATTAAAATTCTATGTCTTATTATTCATAATTTAAAAATCTTACATATTTTTGACTTAATTTAAGTAAAAATTACAGTTTTCTATCAAATCTGAATTAGAACTCAAGAAAAACTGATGAATTCAGTTTTACCATTTAATTCCCTCTAATACAGATGGTGGCAAAACATTTTTATTTTTCATATATTAACAATGACTTGACAACAAAAACTCTGTGGTTAGTTATGCACATCAATATACTAACATTAATGATGATAAATACAGAATTCATGCTCTTTACAGAAACAGATTTTGTGTTTTATGGGATAAAGACAAAATTATGTGTCTCTGCAAGTCATCTGGGAGTCTTCAGTGAAATCATAGATAAATAACTATTTTAATAAAAAAATATTAAATGATCAATTTATGTAGATATTAGTACTTGTAAATATTAATTTTATGCCAAATAATTACTGATAAAAGTAGGTAAGTAATGACAATGAATGACAATGAAAAGATGTTCGCCCAAAACTCAAACCTGAAAGAATTTTATCTACTATAGAAAGCACGGATATTTGAATATATTCCTCTATTTGTTTGCAAAGGCTGTGGGAAAGTATAGTTTGTCTTTATTTAGAAAATATGGAGGTTTTGCTGTTGGAACAGTTGAGATTGACCCTAAAGTTTTGGTGCCTATCTACTTTTGACCACCCCTCAGTGTAGATTGGTTATTGCCTGGGCACCCTTATTAAAATTTTCTGGCTACGCCTCTGCTCCTGTCTAGAACTGCCTATGCCAACATTTTAAATGTGCACCTCAAGTGCTGTTTGGTTTGAATTGAAGAAATGCTCTTTTGAAAAAAGAAAATCAAAATTAGATTGACCTATATTTAGGATTTTTTTCTTTTTTTAAATTTCCATTCACAAAAAAATATATATATTCTTTGCTTGTAAAAAAAAACTGGGACAAAATAGGCTCCATACTTCTACTAAAAGATCTAAAAAGATCTAAAAAAAAAAAAAAAAAAATGTCTGACTTCGTTTCCGCATCTGACACAAATCCTTAGAGAGAGGTGCTAAATTATCTAACTGTTACGACAGGATAGTCCTGACCGAGTGGGCGTGGCGTGTGAGAAGGGATGACGAGGGCGATGATGGTGGAGATGAGGGAGAGGAACTGTGAGCGACGATAGGACAGAGGGGAGGGGGGGGGGGGGGGGGGGGGGCTGGGGGTCCGCGGTGGAGGCGGGCCCTAAACACACACACACTGAGGTGTGTTCAGGCGAGGATAAGCACCGACCCGGACTGAACTCCTAGTTACAAATAGGAGCTGCGGCATTCCAAGTGGAGCAGAGTGGAGGCGCTCCATGCTGATGAATAATAATATTAAGTAAGAGTGAGAAGCTGCCCTATTTAACCAGAGAGCGAGGAGGATATGAAGCTGCTTCTTTCTGACTGGGAAAAAGATATGAATAATTAGGAAATTATTCACAGAGGACTAAACATTTAAACCAGGTAAGGTGCCGCTATTTATTTATATTAACGATTTAACATTATTGAATCATTTTTATTATTTTCCATATTGTTTTTAAAAGTTAAAAGTCTGATGATGAATTAAATCAGTTAAATGTGTCAGCCTCCCACCATGAGGCAGGGAAACAGATGCAGGTCAGTTAGATATGAGCAACATGGGATCGGTATGTTCCAGTTATTTAGACATGTGGGTCACTGCTGGTAAGGCATGTCTGACCGGAAACCCAATCAGCAATTACGTGATCCTAACCCATTAAAGATAGCAATTAACCCAGATTACATTTATACTAAAATAAATATGTCACAATTCATTGAGATATTTCTAAAGTTTGGGAGGAATGAGATTATAAAAGTAGATTTATTAAAATGTGCAGGTTTTCATATGTTCCTTTAAGTAAGTCCTTTAGGGGTGATCAGCTCTAAGTGTTCAGTCTTTGTTGTCTCATATTAAACATGGAATGAAGCTTGTAAGAAGGCAGTACAAGATGCTCCTGTTTTATTTGAGAGATGTGATGGGGTTACATAATATTGTGTTGTAATGACTCTTGCATAACGTGCATAATCATTCTCTTTTCACCACCAGGTGGCAGTGTTGCAACAAATATCCACTATAAGAGTTCCTGAGAATTCACTGCGCTCCATTCAGCTTTTAACTGTCCTTCAGTCAGTACCTGGCATGATGTTTGAAGAGGAGTCTCAGGGTATGAGAGGCCAGCAGGAGCTGTCCGTCCTGCGCGCCGTGGAGTCGCCTGTTGGGGCGGCGTCTAGTGGAGTTGAGGGTTCTCTGTCCTTCACTGATGAAACTGTGTCCATACTGACCTCCAGCAACCTGCTGGCTCGCTCTCTGCTGGGTCGCACCTCAGCCGTCAAGCGTAAAGAGAGCCCGGCTGCCTCTGCCCGACGCAAGCGCGAGTTCATCCCCCAGGACAAAAAGGACGACAGCTACTGGGACAAAAGAAGGAAGAACAACGAGGCGGCCAAACGTTCTCGGGAGAAGCGGCGGGTCAACGACATGGTCCTGGAGAGCCGGGTGCTTGCCCTGCTGGAGGAGAATGCCCGGCTCAGGGCAGAGCTGCTGGCTCTCAAGTTCCGCTTTGGTCTGATTAAAGATCCCTCCAGCACACAAATTCTACCACTTGCTGGAGCTACTAAGCACAATGTTCCAAATCTGACTCCTCAATATTATCCCCACAGAGGGGATCCAGGCCCTCAAAGCTCCCCAGCACCACATCCCAGCAACCCCTTTGGCCAGACAAGCACCAGGGGCTGTAGGGAGGGCGGAAATCTGTCAGAGGACTCTGGGTTTTCTACCCCAGGTGGGTCCAGTGTGGGCAGCCCAATCTTTTTTGAGGACCGCTTTGGTGATCATGGGAAATTCTCCCCACATCGGGCAGAAGAGTTGAGCTATGACCTCCAGCATTCACCTGCTGAAGTCCACCACCCTGCTGCCCCCAGTGTTGGCAAGCACGACCAAGCGGAAGCAATGAAGAACCTTCCTCACAAGCTACGTTTCAAGATTCCTGGGAGCGGCGAGGGTCTTGACGTGGTGTGCGACAGCGCCAGGCGCAGTCCATCCATCTCCACCGTGAGCCGGGAAGGTCCTCGGGAGACCAGCAAAGGACTGAATGGGGGTGAGGCGGCAGCAGGGCATTTTTCTGGCTCCTGGGTTCAGCAACTAGAGGGGGAGGAATGTAGAAGGGAGAGACAGACTCCTCCTAATACCACCGGCTGTAACCTCCAGGCTCCTCTCACGCCCGGACAAAACGAAGTCCTGTATCAACATGAAAACACTTACCTGAAGTCTCAACTCAGCTCCCTCTCTGAAGAGGTGGCTCAGCTGAAGAAGCTTTTCACAGAGCAGCTCATGTCCAAAATCAACTGATGACCAATGCTGGTAGATGATACGTGCTAATGCCTGGACTTAAGGATTTCTAGCACAGACTGAAAAACAGCAATACAATCTTCTACTGTTCAGAAAGACTTTTATTGTAAAAACAAAACAAAAAAAAGTTGTTTGTCCTTTTTAATGTCCTGGGTGTTGGTCATTCGGTCCCGTCACCCCTCTGTACTGTTGCCGTTTAAGTCATTTCATACCTGGGAAAAAAAATTCTAATCAAAACAAGATGTTGGCAAGATGTTTTGCACCGACTCTGTTTATTTGTGATCACAATGTGGATGTTTTGCACCAGACTTCTCTGCTTAAAGATTTAAGATATTGTTCCATTTTTAACCAAAAGAAAACATGGCTATGCTCTCTACCAGCAGGAAGTTGCTTAGGTTAGGTCAGAAGTCCTAAACCTAAAAACTTAACTGCATGCAATAAAAAACAAACAAACTATTATCATTCTTGGTGAAATAATTTAGGTACCCTTTTCTTTTCTATGAAATGTCAGACAGGACGAAACATTGGTGCAAACTGGTGAACTCACCCAGAGCCTAATATATTGCTGCTTTCAACACTCATATTGTCTTCTGTTTAACAATATCCTGCTGTGATCTCACCTTCTATCTATTTCACTCATAGATACGTGTCTTATATGTGTATAACAAGTGAAATATGTGTATTCCACGCACTGTGACGTCAAATAACACACACATCACAAAACTGACATGGCAATAAGAGGCTCACATTGTCACCGGATGCTCCCAGCATGAATAAAGAAATGAAGGGGTTTTATTTTTCATAGATTTCAAATGCTGAGATTGACCCACCCAGGAATGACATCACTAACTAGTAAAAACATAAACATCACTCGCAGGATCTGAAGTTTACTATGTTTTTCACCAGGTGTGTTTGGATTGTTCCTTTTACAACAAACACCACATCTGGTGCAGTTTTGTTATGTATTTTTTGTTGTTTTTTTTGTTTTTTTACCAATTTCTTTGTTACCATTTGTCATCTGAAGTGACAATAATCAATTCTTGACTGTGTTTCTGTGTTTTTTTCATATTCAACAACAATAAATAAATTTCCCATATTTTGTGTCACAATTGTGAATTAATTACAAGTAACATACTAGAAATATAAGATAAGAATAAGATATTATTTAGATTTCTGCTGCACGACATCCTATTTCTAGATTGGATGGTGTAATTTTAAGGTTCTCCATGTGCATGTGTGTAAAGGTATCCTTAGTTTTGTTTATCTGTTTCCAAGTTTGAATTCACCTCTTGCTCATTGATCCCCTTTATAAAGGGAAAAAAAAAAACTAAAAAGGGTGCTCTGTGATTAGGTTTTCTTTTTTAAGAGGAAGGTAAAGATCCAGCAGACAAGTGCTGACGAGCGCAGGAAGTGAGTAGAGGGTGCACACTTGGCAAGTTTCTCCTGTAGTCTCTGCAGGAGGTGATTCGGGCCGACTGCCAACCAGACAGAGACAGAATGAATGTCTGCTCTTACTCAGCCGTCATATTAGAGCTTCAGAACATAAGAGATTTATTGATACCAGCTGGAGGAGAATTTTTGGACGGGTAAAAGAAAAATGCTGGGTGGGAAAGTTTTTCCAGACTTAACATTTTTGCACAATCCTACAAGAACAACTCATCTGTTTTTGTTTAATGAGAGAACAGATTCCTGGATAAGAAATACAAGAATGCACACCATCTTAACTTAAACAGGGTGAAGAGGAAAAAGGCTCTACAAGGTCATCAGCAGAGGGCAGCAATGATTTTCCCTGCAGTGTGACAGCAGTGGACCAACACCTGAGTCGCAATATAACAATGTAATGCATTTTAGAGTAGAAAAGTTCCCTTGCAACATATGGTGACATCATCATGATAATTGCAGTTTATATATATATATATGTATATATGTATGTGTGTGTGTGTATGTATCTAGTAATGCAGAAAATGCACAGCAACATAATGAAAAACTGCATGCACAAATGTTTTGATGTTGTTCAGATGCTTTTTGCAGAAAATTGTTCACTTTAATGAGTTGTTATTTTTTTAATGATTGAAAAAAAGCTTTGTCTGATGTTTTTAAATATGTTTCGGGATGCTAAGGGCAAAAGGAATGGCAGATAAAAGCTGTAATTTGTTTCTTTTCCAAAGCTGAGTATAATTTAACTCAAAGGAAACCAAGAAAAGGCTGCAGGCATTGCAGGTGTGGAACTGAAAGAAGAAGGGAGTGATTTCATGGATCCACTGCAACATGCTGCTCTTACACTACCTTCCTCACACACCCAAATCAAAAAAAAAAAAAAAAAAAACTGCAACCCCCACATCCCCCTCTTATGCTTACTCTGTTTACCCCCCCTCATTTTTTTTTTCCAAGGAAAGGATAAAGCTTGTTGCTAGGCAGGCAGTGCGACAGTTGCCATGGGAACGCTTGCAGACATAGCTAGAAGGGGAGGGAGGTTCGTCGGGGTTAGGGTGGGGATAAGGATGGATAGCCAAAAGAGAGGGAGTGATGCAGAGGAGGAGAGACAGTGTGTTTCTAATGGGGAGGGGGGGACAAGTTCACAGCCAATCCACAGCTCCTCCTTCCTGCTTCCCCCTCCTAAAGAAGGAGACAAAGAGGAGCTAAGGAATTGGGATCAATATTTAGTTCTGAAATGTGGGGTTACCCTTTTTTTATGAGGCATTTCAAATTTAAATATATATATATATATATATATATACTTTTGTGTTATATCATACATTTATAAATGAATTATAAATGTATATTTACACATGCTTTCATCAACACCTAAAAGTTGTTTGTGAACAGATGCAAAGGTTATCAAGCCTCCACTGAGGCACCATGATCTGACCCATAACCTTTTGCTGATAATAAACTTTACTATACGTCCTTCACCTCTCTGCTCTCTGAGTTGGGATCTATGGAAATAGCTACTGACGTAGTTCCATCAACAGGAACCCAAACAAGATAACCGATAAATCATTGTAGAAAAAGTGAACACGTTGCGCTTCTTTTCTTCCTGTGGTTACATGGCAGCAGATCCAAGATCCTAAACATCCTGATTTATTAACCTCTCCAGGAGGGGAGACTGGTTCTCTCATTCAATCCCCCTTTGTGCTGCGCTGAGGGATAACTGCTAAAAAGGCTTCCCAGAGGATGGTGTTTAAAAACCCAATGGAGAAACATTTTCCTGCTCTTTGTGTAAGCCTCTTCCAGCAACACCAGCATGAAGCACAAAAACACTGTTGCTCAGCATGACTCAACAAATACCCTGAAATGTTACTAAACAGGGGGCTGGGTTTTTATTGCTGCTGTGCAAACCTCTTCTGTAGTATATGTTGACTATTTTAGAACAGAAAAGTAAAAAATGTTCGGCATTCTTCATTGGAATTTGACTAGGCCATTTTATTCTAAATGAATATACTCTGATCTATATTTGAATGGTGTTAGGATGAAATTGTAACCTAATATGTGATAAAAATGTCCACATATTTGTAGCTAAATATAAATGAGGAAAGAACATGAAGGCCGTAGAGTTCATTCAAGTGGCCAAATATACTGTTAGAAACGGCGGGTCCACAGGGGGGTAAAGGGGGGAACTGCCCCTCTGTTAAAGAGCCCCTCAACTGCCTGTAATATACCTATAATGACTAATGCACTGTTTGCCAAAAAGCCCCTTACAGCCTTCAAATAAAATATACATTTATATTTAAAAAAAAATATGTAATATATGCTTCAAAAATATGTTTTATATCATATACAATATAAAAATAATGTCATTTAAAAAAGCATTAATAAATAGAACTGCTTGTTTGGCCTGTGTGAATGTGAGAAATAATCTCTGGGCTCATATGGTTAGACTTCATGCCATAATAAGAGGGATAATCTTTCCACATATTAATGTTTTTACATAGTAGTTTAAAAGGAAATTTAAAAATTGAGACATTTATAGTTTCTATGCCAAAAGGTGAAGATGAGAAGTCAGAAAAAAATATGAGATTGGAGGAAGGAAGAATGATGGAGGGTCACAGGTGAAGGAGGTCACTAAAAGAGGGCAAAGAGTCAGGGAATCCAGCTTATCCAACTGGATATATTATTATTCTCTGGATAAATTCCTGTATAGAGATATTAGATTTGGTTCTCGTTGTGAGACATAATTGCTGTCTGGAGCTCCCCTACAAAAGATTGCTGGATACAGTCCATGGTAATTTCTGTTATTTTTCTATATTTGTCTTCTGTATTTATCTATTATTTTATTTTGTGGAAAATTTGTTTTTTCATTTAACCCATACCTAAAAGTCCTCTGTTTTAGGTATTAGGTATCAGTATTGCTTCTGAAATATTATAGCCTATCAATTTTAGCAACCAAACAGTCCCTAACATTGTCATATTTTATACACTAATGTCATGATGTTACAAAGTTCAGACCCAAATGCAGAAAACCAAACAAAGAGACCAGGGAAAAGGTTTAGCTGGTTTTATTGAAGAAGTTAAACAGAGGGAGAAGTGTTGCTCTGAACACTGCTCAACCGGAACTGTAAAGTGAGGGGAAGACACAGCGGTTAGTTCAGGCTCAGTGGGGAATTTGACTCGTGAACTTGGAGAAGAGGATTTGGTTGCCGACTCATGTTTCCAGAGAAGTTGTTGAATCCTTGACTCCTGTCTGTGTGCCGTGGTTCCAGTGTTTGTCTGATTCGGTGGAGGGCGAAACAGGGTTACCCAGAATGCGGTTGTTAGTTGGTGAACGGAGAAACTGACTCTGCCACTCAGATTTTCTGCTGTACTTGAACGGCTCATAGTGGAGAACAATCCCTTTCTCAGTGAGAAGCTCAAACGATCTCTTGAGGGAAAGTGGATCCAAACCTCCTGTTTGAACCCCAGCTCAGAGTGAAGCTCAGTTGATCCTTCCAGGGAGAGAAGGTCCGAGAAATCCAGTTTGCAGGATGGCTTCCTGCCGAGAGGCAAAGACAAAAAAAAAAAGTTAAACTCAGGTTGACAAAAACTCAGTTTGACTCAGCAAAACTCAGCTTGGCTAGAGTACCCGAAACTGGCAAACACTCTGGCGTCGAGGTAGTGGCAGTCAGCAGCATAAGAACACTCCGTTAACGAAGTAACCATCAGCAGGTGTGTGAGGAGGCGGACCAGAACCAGGCGCCTCCTGGTGGATGAAGGGACACAAACACAGAAAACACAAACACAAAGACAGGAGTCCTGACAACTAAGTGTTGTGTGAGTTTGATCAAAACAAGAACTGATTCTAATAATATCAGTTTCAGCTGGGAAAAAAATAAATAACTTACTTCACAGCCTACATAATTAGCTTATGATGTCATTCCTAATTTAGTATCTGGATTACACTATTGTCTCTACTCACATAATATTCAATGCTTTTATCTACAGTGTTCAGTGCTTTTTTTCAACGTGGAAAAAAAGCTTTAACTGAAAGCTTACATTTAGTCTAGGTTGGTAGATTATGTCAAGTTTAAACATCACATTACTATAAAGTTTTAAAAAAATTAAAAAATATATATATATATAAAATTACATTGTATGATAATTAATACCTCTTAAATTTAGGTATATTTATGTGGGTTAGTTTAAAATTCAGTTTATGAATGAGTTATGAGTTAAATCAAACTTTATTCAAATTTGAATTTCTGTTTAATGAGAACCTGCAAAATCTTAAATAAGAAATTAGATAAAATCTCTGTTGTTCTATTAGTTACTTACCTACAGGAAGCTCAGACAGTGGAGTTAACAGCTGAATCCTCTCTGTAACTCTTTTTTACATTTGAGTTTTAGGTTTGAGCCTTTAGTTAAAATCCAAACACATCAGACAAAGCCAAAGGCGACATGTTCAGGTTTAAAGTAAGGACCTATATTCCCATCATAGTGCCTCACAAACCCTGTTAACACACCCAGCAGACTCAGAATGTGCCTTGAGCGAAAAAGCTACTTTTGCTTTGCCATAAATACCCAATAATATTGCAGAGTAAATCTTTTGGTTCCCCCTAAACAGACAGACGATAAAAGAGGTCAAAATGTGAGTTTTGCTTGTAAAAAAGAAGTCATTAATCAAATGTCTCAAAAAAGTAAAATCCACTCACCAACATGTTCATTTAAAATAGCACTCATAGGCCACCCCTAGCATTCATTCTCTATGCTATTCACTGACATTCTAATGCATGTATTGTTTTTGCAATTTCTTATATTGAGCAGCTCTACTTTGTTTTAAACTTAAGTTATAACTGTTGTTCTAATGCAGGGCTTCCCAAACGTTTCTTGGTGAGACACACTTTGATTTAAAAGAAAGTTCCCGCTCCCCCCCTCTGACCCATTTTTTTCTTCAGCTGAAAAAGTAGAAGTCATCTGCTGTAAACTCTAATGCAATAACTGTCATTTAAAATCACAAAACTACCATTTTTAAGCATACTTATTTGAAGTTTAACTCTTATTTTACTTTATAACAGTATTCAAAATTGCCATCCAAAATCGTTTTAAATAACTTTCAAAAATTATCGGTCAGGGATTAGGAAAATTGGCATAATAGTATGCCATACACACAGTGTAAATATGGCTATCATATGGCAGTCTTCTGTACAGTGGTCATACATAAAAAAATTTTCATTAAATTTTTTTCTCTCAGACATTGGAGAGGTGCATTTAAATGTTATAGAGCTAAACATGTTAAATTGGTGACCTGTTACTTTATTATTGTCTTGTTGCTGCATTTATTTTGTCAGGGAAAACTAATCCTGAGTCAGTTAAAAGTCAGGGAATTGTGAAATTTTGTAAGACTGTGGAAACCCTGCATAAAATAACTATGTATAATGATTCTCCAGAAAAGTCACATTATATTAATAGTATTATCTTGTATAACATACCGTGATTATAAAATAAAAGTTATTCATTTGTAACATTGACTTCTGTCTTGTGATTTATCTTACGTTTTTAACCTGTCAAGTTTTTTTTTTAGATTTTTAACATTACAATTTATATTTTCCAAGCACACAACAGTTTAAAGCAAAGTTTAGTTTGAAAAGAATGTGCAGGAAGGATTAAAAAGCATGTTAACACGGTAATGTAGGCTTGAGTTCATTATCTGACACATGCATATACACACCAGGAACCTGTAAACTTAGAAAATACGGAATTCAAAAAACATTTAAAAAACAAACATATTTCATTGATATATATACAAAAATGAATATTAGGAACTATATTATCAAACATTATACTGGGCAAGTAACAATTGTTTCTGGGCAAATGAAATGTGAGTAAAAATCCTTAACGTCAAGCCCTGTGATGTAATCATTAATTAAATATCCTGAAATAAGGAGATGTAATATTTATTTAGTTATTCATCTTATACATTATTCAGATATTAAATATACAATAAAATCAAAACAACATATATATTTAATGTTTTTAAATTCAAATTCAATTTCAATGTGTTTTTTTGCACCACGTATTTTTTCTCCCACACTGTTTACATTTGACCAATGCTGCACTTTAAGACATGGAAAATTTTGTTTTGTATACACTGTGTATACAAAATGACGATAAAAGTTGTCTAAGTCTAGGTCTACAAATGCAAAAATAATTAGATGCCCCATTGAATAATAATAATCATATTTAAATTCATTAAATTAATAACTAAATATAAAAAAAATGCTGTTATTTAAAAAACACATAATTGCTTTACTCGTCTTTGGTGAGCATGTACTTTGCCGGAATGATTACAGATTTTTTTTTTTGGGGGGGGGGGTTTCTCAAGCTAAAATGTCATGGAACCCCTCTGTAAATTCATGTAAAGGTGTGTGTGCAACACTGCCTGCACCTCAGAGACAAGATGCACTGAAAAAAAAAATCAACAATGACTTAACCTACAATTTATATTATCAGGTGTGCTCAAGTCTAGTCCTCAAGAGCGACTATCCTGCAACTTTTAGATGAACCCCATTTTTAACACACCTGAATCAAATGAATGGCTCGTTGCCATTCCTCTGCTGTGCTAAATGAGGGGATTGAGCCTTTAGATTCAGGTGTGTTAGATAAGAGATGCATCTAAAAGTTATAGGATGGTAGCTTTTGAGGACTGGAATTGAGTACCCCTGATCTAAATTAACAT
This sequence comes from Cyprinodon tularosa, assembly GCF_016077235.1. Classification (NCBI taxonomy): domain Eukaryota; kingdom Metazoa; phylum Chordata; class Actinopteri; order Cyprinodontiformes; family Cyprinodontidae; genus Cyprinodon; species Cyprinodon tularosa. The sequence goes on from NW_024039092.1 coordinate 733,073, forward strand.
TTTGCATGTAAATATTTGAATTGGCCCAAAGAGAAAATGTTACGTTCCTGTCAGACTAACAGTGGTGTCAAAAGTACACACATTTGTTACTTAAGTAGAATTATAGATACTGCAGTTTAGTATCAACTTGAACTCTTTACTCAAGTAAAAATGAAAAAGTATGTGCTCAAAAAACTACTGAAAGTATAATGTATAAAGTAACCTTAAAAAAAAAAAACAGCCAAATGCCACTATATGAATTGAAAGCTCAATTTTTCGACCATTTTAGAAAATTCTTTGCGATAGGGCCAAGAATGTTGGAGGTCTTGTTGGTCTCTGTCTCCATCTCCCAATATGCTCTCGCCTCTGTCCGACCTTTCAGGCATTTCGACATCTCTTTCTGAATCAGACATCGTTGCATGGCATAGACAATTCATGTTTGCAGTTTGAAGAACACCTGCTTGCCTCTGATTATTTCAATGTTCCGTGTTTGCATTATATGACTCATCAATGATCTGCATTGGATGGCGCACATGACGTGAAGTAAATATTTATAAAATGTAAAGGAATGTAAGGAATAGAAAACAATAGCTTAAATATCGGTAAGCAGAGACAGCAATTGCTTTAGGGCTCGCGACCTCTTAGGGGCCCCATCAGTGACACCTGGTAGGCCCCCTACGCAATTTTAGACTAGGAGTTCTCTGCAAATGTAATGGTGCGAAAAATTCCTCTGTAACCCAACTGATACTGAAGAGACTGACCTGACCGGATTGTATTTATATCGCAACACATGCCAGATTTCATCATGATGGTGAGCCGTTTAAACATGACACCAATAGCAAAGCAGGCAGTGGTACTTTTAATCATTTTGTTAATAACTGTGTATAGTTCATTAGACAGTTGGTAAAAAAAACACACTCATATAATATGTTTCAAACCGCAATAAAGATCTTAAAAGAACAATGTATTTGAGTATTTTATTTTTTACACTACAACTTGGAATTATGGGTAATCCAGAGGGTAGATTAAAACCATAACCGTTACGTACAATGTATTAGCGACGATGAATACCAAAAAGAGGTACTTAAGCGGATTCCAGAAAAGAAAAAGGAAAGAAGAGCTGCTAAAAGAACAGAAAAAAACTTCTCAAAATAAACACGTTCTTTCAAAGAACTGAAGAGGGAGATAAGCATCTCCCTGAAATTAGTTTTTGGAACTTGGGACATCTGTAACATGTGATGGTGCGCTGTCATCAATGGTTCCATTAAAGGTGCGCAGTCACTATTTTTCCATGTGTGATCATAAACTACTGAGAATTGCATAATTATATCCTCTTGGCCGATTTATGGAACTGTCTCCAAATCCTGAACCTTTATCACGTGTTGTACTTCATATGGGGCCCACCCAGATAATGTTGCTTACAGGCCTATTGTTGTGTCGTTACGCCATTGATAGAAAGTACAGATAATTGTGTGAAAATTGAAAGAGTAGAAGTCAGAAGTAGGAGGAAAAATAAGTAATGGAGTAAAGTATAGATACCTAAAAAGTGTACTTAAGTGCAAACACCTCTGCAGACTAATGATCTATCTGTATCAGTTTATCTTCTTTACTAAAGCCAGTTACTAAAACATATATTGAATGAAGGAACGCAATGTTTTAGTTGCTTCAGTGTTGAATGACAAGGAATGGATTAATGGGTGAGTGAGATGTTTGATCAGTTTAGAAAAAAATAAACATTTTGTATAAACAAAAACCCACACATTTGTAATCTAAGTGGGGAATGAACGCAGAAAACGGACCTGATCTGTTCTCCTGTACTTAGGGAACCTTATGGTGCGATAACAGAATGATAGAAGTTCTTTGTTTAGTGCGTTTCCTCTCTGTGCCGCATTTTTCAAATGTCTTCTTGATAGTTTTAGACCTTGATCAGACTGTGGCTGGCTCAGAGCCTGGCCCTTCCCTCTTCGGGCATGTCCCCGCCCCCCTACCCCTCCATTCCCTGCAGCTCCTCTCCTGCAACACGATTTAAAGGCGAAAGAGGAGAGGAGAGTAGAGGGGAGGGAGGCAGAGCCAAGAGAGAAACAAAAAACGTGACTAGGCACCCAAAGCCTTCTGTTATGCAACAACTGACCTACTAACATACATTAGAGACTCGGCAGCGAAAAGAAAGAGAGCGAAAGGAGGAAATAAAGAGAGGAAAATAAAAAGAGGGAGGGGAGGAAGGAATCGGAGCGATCATGACGGGAGGAGCGCACCAAAACAAGCCACTGTGGTTCCACATCCACCGCCGCAAACAGAGGAGAGAGCTGAAGGCTTGGAAAGCGTGAGGCAATTTTAAAGAGAGCGTTGGAGACCGATGGAGAGAAGCGGACTGCTGGACAACACAGTGTGCGCCCCTTTTTGGATTCTCTGATTTTTATTTTTACGCATGTTAAAGGTAAGGCATCGCTGGACGTGTGAAGCTTCTCTGTCCTGTGTGCTGGATTCCTCTCCGCTCTCCTTTACCTCCAGGGTTGAGGGTTTGTTTTGGTGCCACCTGGGCGCGTCTGACTCCAACGTCAAGGCGAGGCTGCCTCCAGCTCCTCAGCAGGGCTGCATGGGAGGGCAACAGAGGAGGTGTTGATGCCTGGGGGTCATGGGGGCCAAGGTGGGGGGGCCACTGGGGGGCTTAGATACATTTTTGTTAAGTTGGAGCATATCTTTTTCCTTCCTTTCTCATATGGTCACCCTAAACCCTGTCTGCTAGAACAATAATTACTTAAATCCTTTTACTACTTTTATTAATTTTTTTGCAGTTTTGTGCTCCAACTTTAAAAATCAAAAAGACTGAAAACTTAAAAAAACATTTCAAGCATTTCTAAAATAATAAAAAAAAATGTTAATTCGACTTAAGCATAAAACACTCCTTTATACCTCTTTAAGATATACATTTTATTGATTATACATAATTTTTTTATGTGTTACATTTGCCATTTGTTATTATATTATAATTCACAATTAACAAACTTCCCATTAAATAAAACAGGAAAAAAAATTATATCTCTTATTTCTTTTTTAAATTGTAGTATTTCTGTAAATCCTCGCCCCAGCAGATTAGTTATGATCTTAACTTATTTTTACAGCAACTGTTGTGTTTCTATGGGCATCACTAAATGTCAGCTCAACCAGCAGCTGCAGTTTTGGTTGGATTGTTAAAAACAAAGTTGTTCCTCATTTGTAACAAATCTAAAATGACTTTAATCTTCATCTCCCACGAACTTGTTTTTACAGTGTGTATAACTTCTCCTGGCTTTGCTGTTTAAGCAGCTATTCCTGTTCTGTTATGAATCATTTATTGGGCACATAAATAGAAACCTTCCTTCCACAGAGGCTCGTACTGCATGTCCACCAGCTTTGTTTTAGGTTAGTAGGCTAGCTCATGTGAACAAGCAGGGAGGAGGGAGGGGAGAAAAATCCCTTACAGAGGACACACTTCTCCCCGTCACGTGGAGCAGCTCTTTGTAAAGGTTACAGCAGTTATCTGCGTTTAAACCCTTCAGCCCCCTGGCGGCGCGAGCGCGCGGGGTAATCTTGGAACATTTGAACGCACCTGGAGCTTGGATGCGTCTTTTCCTGTTTTTTTATTTTTTATTTGATTTTATAACTTCCAAGCAGAGTCATGGAAGCCACGCGGATGAAAAAGGGTGAGGTCACGCGTGTTTTTTTTCTTCTTTTTTTAAACATCTGGATCAAATGTAGGGTCAGGAGAGGTGTGGGTCGCTCTATCTCTTCTTCTTTAAAGGTGTTATGTTGGATGTTTGTTTTTTTGAGGAGCTGGATGCATTTCACGGCACAGTTGGAATCGCCTCGCATGACTGAGGATCCGATTAAATATGCATGGGCACGATTTGTCAGACAGAGCAACAAAGGAGGCGTGCGGGGTGACATATTGTTCACAAGGTGTTGCTGGCTGTGCCATGTTTATTTATGCTTTTATTTTGGCGGATCTAAACACCCCTGAAGTTGCGCCCTAAGCAACAGCTTTAAATGCTTCCAGGCTGTTGCGTCACGTCTCACCTGCACTAAGGATATTTTATAGGAATAATAGTTGGCAAACAAACCTCGAATCTTCAATTCCTGCATGAGCTTTATGAAGCTCTTGTATCACGGCGCACGTGCGGAGAGTTAGTGGTAATAGATTTAATGCAGCTTTTCAGGAACTCTCCATGGGTCAAACCAAGTTCAGATAAATATAAAATAGTTCATTATAGAATGTTGGATTTCAGATAAAGGATTGCAGATTTTTTTAAGTAACAGTTAGGATTTATCCAAAGCTCCATGTCTTTTACGCGCTGCGGGGTTTCCACCTCTGTGCGCCACGCTGAAAAAGGTACAGGGGTTGCATAATAAATGAATTAAATAATGTAAATGGATTAGAGAATAGAGCAGATTATGCAATCTACGGAAACCCATAGTCTGCGGCTATATGCTGCTGCCCTGGTCGCTGCCAATTGGTCGGCGCGCATATTGGGTCTCTGTGCCAACTATAAATGTAGGTCACATCAGTCCCGTGGGAGGGGAGGCAGGGGAGGGGGGGCTGCCGCTACAGCATCTGACTGGAAAGGCAAAATCAGAACTCGAGCAAAATAAATCCCAGCCATAACAAAGAAACGGGGCAGTCATGCAGAAGCAGGAAAGTGGAGCAGCAGCTGAACAAATAAAATTCATTTTTAGGTGTAGTACATCCCCCCGTGCATTTTTTTTAAATAACAAAGTAGGAAAGACAAACTCCAGGGAGAGATACAGATGAACATTGCCTGAAAAATCACAACAAAAACAATATTTTTAAAGGGATAACTCAGAATGCTTCAACTGGTTTCTGTTTAAATCTTACCTACAGTACATACCTCTTTTGACATCATAATTTAACCCTTTAAAGGGCAAGTTACCATTTTTTGATCACTTTCATACCCTTTATAAATGGAGGTCTAGAAGCACAACATCTATATCCAGCCATTCAGCAAAGACCCTGCTACATGGCTGTACATCTTATTTTGGCATTTGACCAATTAGATGAGCCCTTGAATGATATATTACCTACTGTAAAAGATAAAAAGTCAAGAAAAAAAGGTAAAAAGCTAATTAAAAAGTTGAAAAATAAAGTTAAAAAGTTAATAACCTTAGTTAACAATTATATTTGGGTTTATAAACTAAAAAATGTAAGTGCCTTTAACAGCATTAATGCCTCTAAGGTTATGTTTTACCAAAAAACATTCACTCTCTGAATGTTTTTCATGAATTTCTTATAGAAGCACTTCTGTTATTTTTCTTAATATATTCAGGCAAGTTGGCGTTTGTTCTTATTACATTGATATTCATTTTTACCATCAAAATATCCATATTTTTTGAATGTTACAAATGTAATAAGGTCTTGTCCTAGATTCCAATAACACTATTTTGATGTTGATTTTCAAAGTATTTTACTGAGTGCCCTATAAAGGATAAAAAAAAAACCAGATTAGATTATATTGTATGATGAAGATAACAGTTAATCTGCAGGAACAAGACAAAAGACTTCCACTGTTGTAAAAAACCCTTGTCCAAAACAATAAGTTCAGATCAGTTTACGTTATTGTTAGATAAAGAAACTTTAAACATTGTCCTATTTGTGTGGAGCAGTTCTGATCATTTATTCAATAAAGGTAGGAGCCAGCATTCTACCTATTGATCCACTTTTGTAAAACATTAGAGCAACGATACTGAAAAGTTTGCTGGTTTAAATCCAAATTCTCTCTTAATAGACATAAAGACAACTGGTTGCCGTCTCTCTAATCTTGAAATTATAAAAAGGAAAACTGAAAAGACCTCAGGGTTATGTGGTTAACTGGAGGTTAAAGGTCAACCTAGGATGACCTAACTTAGCCTGATTTTCTTTTATGTCTTTATGGTTTAATTTTTATGGGAAATATTACACCACGTTGTGGCTAAAACAACCCAGCAAAGACTCATTGGTCATAAATAGCCCTTGGTGGACATCCGGTACTGACTTGGTGGGTCACTTTAATTGGAAATACTTCAGAGTTGTGTTTCACACAGGAAGATCATTAATGGCACACAGCCTCTGGTTTCAGCTTCTTATCTAAATAGACACTGGCTTCTCTGGAAGTAAAAAAAAAAAATGCAAAAAGAAATGGAGATGGTTATAAGGCTCATTAAGTAACATTTTCATTAAACACTATGAAATATTTTGATTGAAGTTGTTGACACCTGCTTTGATCATGGAGTAGCCATTTACTTCAGCCTCAGGCACCACCTCATCTCGATTTATACCAAATAAAGACATCTAAGGAGTTGTCTTTTGCATTGAAAATTAAAAATGATAGATTAAAGCTTTAAGGTGGCTTTGTAAAGGATATTACTAGAAGCAGTTTCCTTAACGGTAGAATGATGTCATTTTATAGAGAATTGGTCAAAGAAAATAAAGACAGTTAGAGCTGTGTAGAAGGTACAGAACTTTATTTTAAGCTATCAAACATTGAAGTTGAACTGCATCTGTGTCACTATGCTTAGTTTTAATAATGCACTGACTCACGATGGTCTGACCTGGAATCTGTCGGGAAAACGTCCAAACTACTACAAGATGTGGAAAATTACAGAATCATCTTCAGGCGAGCTCCGCAAATGACACTGGGAAGAAAAATCTAACAGGGCGGCCAACTGAAGAAGTGAATTGATGCTGCCAGCTGCACTTAGAATAGAATAGAATAAATTCAAGCTTTTTTTCTCTCTGGTCTCAGGTAAACTAAACACTAAGCAATAATGACCAATATGAGTTATTATTAAAGGCTTATATTATGATACATTTTCTGGTCCTTTATAGTCAAACGCAGAATTTTGGATGTATCAGCAGGAAGTAAGTTAAACATGTAAAAACGAGTACTGACATCAGAAATGGCATACTTAGATACGTTTGAAAATGTTACTACATGTGCATGATTATTGAGCTTAATAATAGACCAGACTAACAAACTGAGATATAGTAACTAATGTTGCACCAATACCAAAACCGGGCGGGGCCCCGATCCCGCACAAAAATGGTGGTATCGTTATCGGCGAGTACCGATAAATTGGGCAAGGATACCATTTAGGTAGGCAATAAAAAGTTCTACTGGATTCTCTTTGTATTAGTCTTTTTCCTGCTTCACAAAGGTAGGCAGCAGCTTGAAAAAGCCATGATGACAATTATTTTACATCCAATTAGTATACAGTTCTTCATATACACACACATCAATTTCAAACAGATGGTATCGGTATGGGCCGATACTGCACAGTCAGGTATCGGGTGTCAGGGCCAAAAAATGGAATCGGTGCAACAGTAATAGTAACACCAGTGTTGTTTGGTCGAGAAAACCTAACTATCTTTCTCTACTTAAAGTGTAATTGGATTGTTTATGCAGCTCTGTATCCCCTTAAAATGATCATTGTCCGTTTAAATTATTAAAAATGAGCTAAAACGGAATCGGTTGCTCTGAGGATTTCTTTCCCTTTGTTCCCAAAAGCTCCCTGCAATATAAAGTCCTCTGCACAAAATGTAACTGTTACTATTACTAAGAATAACCTCTTAAAACAACACTTTAAAATGATATAAACTAGGTGTTTGATTAAAGTTCCGGGTTGCCTTTGCTAAATAAAAAAAAGGGCAAGAGGTTGTAGTCCGGAGGGCTAAGTGTTCTTTTTTTTCTGCTGTCCTACTTTATTGGGCTTTCTTGGAGTTTCCTGGCACATGGACGGTGATGAAAGATGAGAGCCTGGCTTTGTTATCGTTCTGTGGTTTGGAGCCAACAGAAAGGCAAATTACAGCATTTAGTAGGCCAGGAGAGCACATGTGACTGGTGCACCACATGGACTGAGTCACCCAGCCTTTTTTTTTTTCCCCTTTGGAGAAAGAGATGATATGGTTCGTGTTTATGGGTAGGACTCTGCCTCGCCTTGTTGGTCTGCTGCCCGGGCCTTTACCCCAACTCCTCTTTCTATTTTCATCATCTTCTTGACATCTTTTCCACTGTAAGTCAGCCACCCAGCCTGGTATATCAAGCCCTCCTCACATATGATCTCTAACCCAGCATGTGCCCTATGTGTCATTTGCCCTCATTATAAGTAGGGTCTGAAGGAGTGGCCCTTTTCTCTCCTTTTATGTCAGACCTGTCCTCATTTGGGAGAACGGTCCACTAAAACACGTGCTTCAGCGTTTGAACAACTGTTTCCGAGGCTCAATGCTCCTTTAGGACTCGTTGGTTGCACTGTGGGTTCTGTGGTCGTGTGAGGGAGTTCGACTCCAGATTCTTTTCCTGTGCTGTCATTTCCAGAGTGCCACAGAAACCAAGCAGTGAAATGTGAAGTATTTATGATGATCGGAAAGAGCAATCCAGGTCAAGGGAAATAAACGGGGCACCGAGCAGGTTTGCTGCCTCAGTGACTGTATTTGCATAATGGGTCTGGAAAACTACTCTTAACGGCAGGTTTTCATGCAGCCCGCTGCGGCTTTAGGCATCTGCAGAAGTACTTTCATGAAAGAAATACTGGTTTTGCATTTATTTACAGGATTAAGCAGGAATCTTTACAAAAAAACAAGAGATTTGTTTGTTACAGCCGAGGTCATTCATGTGTTTGCTCCTGCTGAGGACAGATATAGAACATACGCACTATGTGACGTCAGTTAACCCTCCGTTTTCTTAATAATAATCTGAAATGGAGCACGTGAGGCAGCTGGTTTGAAGGAAGAGAAAGAACGTCCGATATGATTGGCTGTGCCCGCCCGCTCCCCATTTTTATGTTGCTACGGGTGACAAATTCCTGGCGATGATGCAATACAGTCAGTGTTGTAAAGGCTGCCGGTTCTCCCCCTACCAGGCAACAGCATAATCTCTTTGTTTTAACTCTCCCTCGTTTGTTCCCTCTGCTTTCTTTGTTTCCACTTCACTTGTTTCTTCTTTGTTCGGTCCTTACAAAACGCTCTAATTGGCCGGTTTTCGTCTTTTTTTTTGCAGCCTCTCTTATCTTTTTTCTTACTTCTCCCTTTCCTCTTTCAGCCTTTCCGCTGACCTATATTTCAGTGAAAGACACAGTGAAGGAAGCCAGGCTCTTGTTTACGGAGTGCGGCTCGTCCCTAGTTTCTAGGTCAGTAGGACATACCGATTAAACAGGCCTCTATCCCCTCTGTTTTTCTGACTCGTGCCACAGAAGCACATGTCAAGCATTCAGGAGGATGACCTGAAACGGTTAAGTCCAGGAAAGGCTTTCCAGTATGTGCTGGCAAAGTTTTTATAAGAATACAATGCAACTTTGCTTTATAAACATATTTAAAGGCAAAGGCATGGGCTGTGTGCGACACAAAGACCATCCCAAAAGCTGAACCTTTTCCTACAATCAGGCTGGTATCCATTCATATCAGAGAGAAAAAGCAACAACCTCACATTTGACAACACAGAAAGTGGCATTTTGTGTTTTTTTTTTTGGGTTTTTTTGCATGAAGCGTAGAAAAACGCAGCACATCATCTATTTTCTTTAATTTTTGCATATCCTGAAAAGCGAGTAAAAGAAGACTGGGGTTAAACATTTAATACATGATTCTAATCTAGGTCAACACAGTCACTTATGTCTATGTAAGTAGGACAGCTACACAACAAAGATAGATTTGTTTATATTTGTATACGTATACTTATTTGTATAAATAGAATATATATTACAAATCTTTAATCATGAAATGTTTTTACAGGCAAAGCCACTAGGAAAACATGAAAACAATTAGTTAACCTAGATTTTTATGGAGTCATTTTTGCATTTTTGGAAAACTTAATCTGAAAAAGAGAAATTAGGATAATTACATTTTAAAAATCTTTTGAAAAAAATAAAAGAAAAAAAGAAAGTGGAAAAATAGAAAAAAAAATCTATTGAAAAATGAAATCCGAGAAAATTCTCAAAACGTGTTTTAAATTAAGATGTTTTTCCAGTTTTCATTCCTGGATTGCAATATCTTATTTTTCTTTTTCCCCCTTTCCTTTTTAGACAGTTATTCATGTGTTTTAGTTTATGAACCAAAGAAAAATTCAAGGTTAAAAGCTATAAAAGGACTCAACACTAACAGAGCATTAATTTAGAGAAAAACAATATATGTTTGATTAAGCTTTTATGGTTTGATAAAGACACAGTTGTTAAGGTTTAGTTTAAGCTGATTGTCACATTTTTTTTCTTTTCTGGGGGGCTCTTGACCTATATTTATAGATATCTCGCCTCCCAGCTACCCCCCTACATCTTCAAACCCCTCACTAGGTTCTAGACATCTTTTTCCTTGACCTGCATTAGCAGAGGCCTTTGTCTGCCTTATCTGCTCAACCTGTAACATCGATTTGGCATTGACTTTTTATGGCCAAGAATGCTGCCACATTTCTTCGCGGATGAGCGCATTTCAGTGGGGGGTGGGGAATCAGCAGTGTCGGTGGATGGGGGTTCTCAGTGGAAAACTAGTCCCAAGTTGAAGGTTTTTTTCTTTGTATTTCTTAAAAAATGCTGCAAAGCAGATCCAGGAAACACCAACAGATGAGCAGCTGACTCAGCCTTTGCGCTTTATTCACTCATCAGGCAAAACAAAAGAGCTAATCCTTACACAATCCAGTTTTCATGCTCTCAGCATGTCTGCAACTGATGTAATTTCAGTGGAGTTGTGCAATTCATGTATGTATGTGCCTTCCTTGGTTGCAGTACACAAGCAATGTTTGCTTTCAGCTAACTGGCAGGATTAGCCGTCTTCTAATGAACTCTTTGCCCCCATTGCATCACCCAAAGCCAACATCAATATGCCAGGGAATGGGTCAGAGGTCACAGTTTGCAGACAGATCACATCAATAGCAAGTCTAAAAGGTCAGACGCTAAGGTCTAGCAGCCATTTACTGGTTGCCAGGGGTTACAGAGGCGGCAAAGACCAGACATGCCAAAAGATTAGATGGAGGCTCCACGTGTGGATGACTAACTTAGATGTTTTATTTTTAGGATCAAATAAGGTCTACAGTAAGTGTATGTAGCAGATTACCTGCAGTCCATGTGGATTAAAATTTCTTTGTCTTTTCTTTTTTTTTATGTTTACAGGGTGTCATCTTGCAGAGAGAACGAAGTGACGGAGGGAAGCTAAGGCCAACATACCCCCAGAGACTAACATGCTGAGATAAACCGAACGTCCTACATCCTGCAGCCTGTGTGGAGATCTAGGACACTTTGCCCTCAGCTCAGCAAACTGTGTTGTTCTTCTACCAACCTTTAGTAACCAAGACTGGAGACGGATCAAATTCACCTCTGGGTTATTTGTGGGATAACGTGGATAAATGAGGGTTGCCAGCGTTACATATAAATTGTTCTTCATCTGTTTGGGGTATTTAGACACATAACTCTCAAACAATAAGCAAGTTTCCTGCTTCAGGAGGCAAGGTTTTTGCATTAGTTCGAAGTGGCTACTAGTTGCAAGAATGGAAAACTTAAGCCCACCTCTGAAAACACTGAGTAATCCCTCAGGGAACAACCTGAACATTGAGACATACAATGGTTACGAAGAGACTCTTCAAGGGACACCAGGTCGCTTAGGGCGTCTGATCAAACCCAAGCCCAATGTCACCTGCAGACGAAAGCGTCAGTTCATTTCTGATGAGAAAAAGGACGCCTCTTATTGGGAAAAGAGGCGCAAGAATAATGAAGCGGCCAAGCGCTCTCGGGAGAAGCGCCGTCTCAACGACATGGTTCTGGAGAATCGTGTTATCGCACTGAATGACGAGAATGTGAGGCTCAAGACTGAGCTGCTCCAGTTAAAGTTGCGCTTTGGTCTCATAAGCACAGCCTCCTACATCGAGAAGAGCCAACAAATGAACGTAGGAAGCGATGCAGGAAATGGAGGCTGTTCCTCATCCTCCTCTTCTACTCAGTACTACTCCAGCGGCTACTCAAGTGGTTCTCAGTTGATGATTAACTCTGACTCTTCAGAAACAGAGCAATCAGGGCGCAGCGATGGCCACAGGCAGCTGGTGAAATACTCTCCCCGAGGCTCCCTCTCTGACCTGTCCGACGGCTCATCCAGGGACAGCCCTGAGCCGATTCCGTTTGAGATCAAACAGGAGGGCGACAGATTGGAGATGGACATCACCAGTGGCACCACAACCCAGATTATGTTCAACATTCACAGGGGTCCAGCTTCTTCGTCTGCACACCACCAGATTAAGCAGCAACAAGAGATGGAGGCTGCATATCACCACCAGCCCCATCTAATTCAGCAGCAATCACAACCCCATCAGGAGACCGCTTCTGCTATCAAAAACATCAGCCAGGCTACCCCTAACCCCCCTGCTGCCCAAAGAAGTGTAATCCTGTATGGTGCCAGCAGTGCCTCCTATCCGGTAGATATCGTCAGCAGGCCCCAGGATGTTGATGTGCAAGTAGCCTTAAAGCACAGCAGCAGCCAACTGCAGCAGTCAATCACAGAGACCTCCTCAGAGACTCTCGTTGAGGTAACAAAGCAGCTGGAGAGAAAGACATTGGACTCCCCTCAATATGAGCTTTCTGACAGCTTTAGTAAAGTTAAACAGAGAGAGGTGTACAGAGTCTGCCAACTTACCCAGCAACAGTTAGAGCAGAGACAAGAGGGTGAATCACCTGTAGTTACCCACTGTGAACAGGTAGAGGGCGTCACCCAGGCCCAGTTGTGTCAGCATCTTCAACAACCTCATCATTCCTACCTCAGTGCACAAGATGAGGAGCCACCAGTGCTTAGCTACGAGGGTGGACCCCGAGCCAACAGTTATCTTCAAAGCCAATCAACGTCGTTAAGTGACGGCGATCCCTGTAATTCTGACAAAGAGGCATCGACAGATGATGAGGAATCACTGTCTTTGTCCTGCCCAGATATGAGCAGCCTCCACAACCAACATCTTTCTGGGATCCTTCAGTCCGGGTTGCCTCTTCCCCAGTACCCAGGCTGCTTCCAGATGCAGGGCTGGGATCCCCAAGTGGAGGTAAGGGGGACAGCTCTGCCCCACAAACTCAGACTCAAACACCGGGCAATGAGTAGCGGCAGTAGTGGTGGCAACTGCTCTGGACAAGAGTCCCCGACCTCTCCGCCATCTGCTACCCCACCTCCTTTGCCTCAGCACCCCTACCTTTCCCTCTCGCCTTTGGAGAACATTAAGCAAGAGCGTCCAAGCGGAGCTTGCAAACTTGTAGCATCAGAAGGGGGGCCAAAGAAGGACAGTGGCAAAAAGGAAAGTGGTGGGAGACGGAACAAGAGGCGAGATTAGGAGGCAAGTTCTCCTCTAAGACTGCTCTGCCATCATGCCTTTGCCCTACCATTAAATGCCCTTCTGAAGCATCTGGGACATGATTCCAGGCTTCCCTATCCCTCGTCCCTCAGATTTGAGAGAAAAAAACGGACACATTGTAGGGCTGTGTATCATATTTGTATATGTTGTACAGATTTTGTCATTTCTTACATCCTCTCCATACTGAAGCATGTTGTCTATAGGGTGAGGAGAAATGAAACTCCCTGTTTTTTCTACTTTCTCATTCAGCAGCATCCAGCAGAATACACCGGCTAAAGCACATTTTTGATAGTATACGAAAAGGAATGTAAAAAGAAAAAAATCCACTTACCACAAATTTGATACATGTTCAGATGTAGATAAACATACAAATGTATGGGGTCTCTGCCTTAACTACAATCAAATGCAAATGAACACCTCCGACCAAAGAAGCACCAATACAACAACTATTAGTTTTCTTACCTCTTCCCTTGCCCTACCTCTGCCAACCCCTCTCCCTCTTAGCCATCTGCATTATTCCACGAAAGGTCACATCACAGTTATTTTTGAAGCACTTGTTTTGTACATAAATTTGATGTAAATGAATACATGTATCTATTTTCTGCATCTATTTAAAAAAATGAATACACATTCAGTAGACATGCAGCAGAAATGATGTATCTGAAAATGACTGTTCTCTGACAAATCACAACTATCGCACAGTGGGGGTGCAACGAGATCTCGTGGCACGAGATTTTTTTAAGGGCCTGATCCAATTGGAAATATAACATGACATTGAAGTGACATTTTTACAGATTCAAACAAGTTGAGACTCTTTATCCGAAGGTTGAAATCTAAAAACTCTTCGGTAATAACATTTTTAAATCATATTGGACACATCTTCCTAAAGCCCACTCTGCCTAGGACGGTTCTGATGCTGTGAGACGATAAACCTGTTAACCGGCCACACCAAATCGCCAAGAACACCTGGGAAAAAAAGCTTAAAATAAATCAGCTGCTTTTCTTTAACCCCTAGGAGTGTCTACCAGCCATATAAAACCACTGCGGTGTGACGGCGGAGAGCCGCCTTATTGCTTATTATATGTTGCTACAAAATTGGAAGGACCACATGACTCATAGATGGGATGTAGTATTTAACAGGTTAGTAGAGAATGGGTAGGGTTGTACTTAGTTTCTTATATCAGCAACATGTGTGACCTAAAACCAGACTTCAATGATTGTAGAGTGAGCATTAGCTTTCAACAAGGCTAAAGTTAGCATCTCCATCGGTGCTTCCAAATACAGAAATAAAAATTAGGTAAAATGATAAATTCTACAACTGGATTATTCTAAGACACATTTTTGAAATTTCAAAAATATTAATGCTATTTTAAGAAAAAACTAGAAGGAAAGAGCGAAACTGAAAGCGTGGACAAATCAAACCTGGACTTAAATGTTATATACAGACTCCAGAGATATATATGTAAAAGAACTGGCAATTTTTTGTATGTTTGCTTAAAAAGAGATAATATGGACCCCCCCTAATTCTTGTTAATGGTAATCCTGTAACCCCAAATGTATCATATTTGATACATGAGGTTTTTAAAAACCTCTACATCATCAGTGTGATTTCCTGATAAACCTGATGAACACAATCAAACACGTGTAGTGAACAGAAATAATACAAATCAAACCTCCTATATGTAGATTGACATTTTACTTGTCAGAAGACCCCAGTAAAAAATAACAACTTTTTTTCTGAAAATGATGTCATGTTTCTATTGTTGAGGATCTTGCCTGATAACTGGATCTATTTCTCGTGTCACGAGTTGCATTGTTACACCCCTACTGCACAGCCGTGCTGTTAATGGTTGCTACAGGATACATTCAGATTAAACATCTCTCTTCTGTAAGCTTTTGGGATTAATCAGTAATAAAATGTCTTGTTTACAGAGAAATGGTCATCCAGTTCGGAGAGCCAGGAGCACTGAAAGGAAAATACGTTTTCTCCCTGAGGGGGTGGCCTCATTAAAACATTAGAATTAATAAACCTTTAACCAGCCTTTAAATATTTGGTGGGAATCACCGGCTGCAGGCTTTAAGCCTTTAGTTTCTTTAAGCTTTATCAACCGTATCTTGTTACCATTCGTTCACTGGCCCCACTGTATTTATTTCCGTCTTCATCAAAATGCCATTCACTGTAAAAAATAATAATAAAAAAAAGAATAAAAAAAAAAAAAACAACAGACAGAGAATGTGTACAGAACCTTTTAGATGCATATCAGCCTAAAAGTAGAACTTTTTGTAGTGGAGAAGGAGGAGAGGCAAAAGGAGTTATGACATGTAAAAAATAAAAAAAAAAAAACACTGCAGTGCACTGAGACTTAACTTCAATCATGAATACCTACTGTTTACTTTTTCTGTCATGGATCACGGTTCTGTAGTGTGACCAAATATGACCACAAAGCCCTATGACACACATTGAAGAAAAAAAAAATAAGGTTGTAGCCGAGTTGCTTAATTCCAAAGCCAAACTCTGCTTATCATCAAACTGGAGTAAATTTCTGATTTAGAGCTTTAATTGAAAGTAGAGTTGGCTCTCCCTTATTTCCTGTTTGCCTCCATTATGCATTTCAGGGGGTTGCAAATCCCCTTTTTTTTCGTGGTAGTTCTGCATCTGGATTGTGACACATTGCCTTCACTGGATTCTAGTTTATTATCTATGTATCTGTTTGGCTTTTTTGGTGCTTGTGTATAAATGTAAAGGTTCACAAACACTGTAATGTTTGTTTTATTGGTTTCCTATCTTCTTTTGAGTCCGGGTGTTGTTTTTTTTTCTCTATGCCGTGTCTTTGCTCCTACTGACTGTGATTACATGTATTTGCCTCATTCCTCTTCGTCCCCCACTTTTTTTTTATTTCTTTTTTTTTTTTGGTGTGTATTAAATGGTAAAGTTTGTGATTTTGATGATGGTTTTTATGAAAATGAAATGGACGAGACAAGGCAAAACTTTGGTGTGGTGTGTAGAGATGGGTGGCAGTTGGTCTGGTTTATCATAACCATGTAAAGACACTAATGTTCATTGTTGAAAGACGGGAGCATTTCAAGAAAAAATAAAAAATAATGTTGCCCTGCCAACATATCAATGAAAATTTCTGTTTCCGAGTCTTTTTTTATCCTTCCTGCTTCATTTACCTCTCAGGTTCTGCTGAATTTCGACACAACAGGCAGGTTAGTTGGTCATCCAATCATTATAAACGCTAAGCTATTAATAATTTACCAGAATCACCAGTTAGGCCATACATTTACAATTGCTTTGCACAAGAAAATTATTCATCATTACTAAGGAAAGAAAATATCTGAGCAATAGTCACAGTTTCTTGGAACTCTGCAAAACTATGCAATTTAATTAACCTGGGTGTTTTCCAGGAAAATATAGACATAACTGTAAAGATGACCACCTTTTATTTATTGTTTTCATTTTACCTTTATTTAATCTGGAGACAGCTCCCCAGCAGCAAGCAAACAGGTTTCAATTTCTAATGTTAAAGCATACAATAAAAGCAGAAACACATCTTATATCCATCTGAAATGAGAGGTCCTAAGAGATTTGGATTCCAGGCAAAAGGAGCCAATTTATAAGCAGGCATCTTCCCCTCATCATTTTGGACATTCTGGGATATTATTCCTACATCTAATGACACTTTACTTTTTATCTCATGCTTGTTTCTTTTTTTTTTCTCTATTTCTTATGTTCTATATTTCTTATTTGCCTTTGTCCTATCTTTTCTTCCTCTCTTTTCCTTATCTCTTTATATGCCCTTACCTTAATCCTGTTTTTCTCTTTTTTGTCCTGCTGTCTTCCTCACTTCCGTTCCTCCTCAGATCACACCTCCCTTCCTAACAACCTTCTTACCTTGCCTCCTTACATTCTTTTCTTCCCACCTATAGTTTATTCTTCCTTCTTTCTTTTACTGTCTTTCCATCCTATTCCTTTTGCATCCTTTTTTCTACTTTCTTCTTTTTCTCTGCTCCCAAATGTAAAATCTAGCCGTCAACACATATCTGGCCCAAATCCATGGTAACTATTTCTATTTTACATCTTGCTGTAGATGAATAAGCAGTCTGGAAAGCAAAGCCTGAAGAAATCTGAAATTCTTTTTACCTTTCTATTCTTTTTTTTTTCATATTAGAGATTTACCAATGAAATGCAGGATACTAGGAGGAGGTGATTTTCCTTTAATTGTCTCTGAATGAACCCTTCTATTTTTATTCATCTGTTAAGTTCTTCAAAGCTAAGAATTCTAACCATTTATTAGTCTAAAATGCATCAGCTAACAGAATTTACCCTGAAGCACTTTTTCAGCTTGATAAACATCAGGCACATGTGCTTTAGTGTATAAAAATAATAATCTAATTCCTGCATTTAATATGTTGTTCTTGGGATCCAAATTACTCACTTCTATGTAAAAACCTGAAGAACTTCTTTTCCTCTTTCTTTGTTTCAATTGTTTAGGGAAGAAAAATCCTAATAATATCAGAAATGACCTTCGGTCAGGGAAAGTACAATCGGTGAATTTCTTTGTAGAGGTTTGCTGGTTTTTTTGTTATTCCCACTGGAATTACTTAGAAATTAACAAGAAAACAGATTTTTGGCTAACAGTGTTCCATTAATACAGTCTTTTTTTTCTTCCTAGTTTCTCTACTTTACATCTCTACGATAATTCTCAGGGAAAACGGTTCAACGTTTAACCGGAGGAGGGTCAATAATTAATCGGCTCTATCATTAACAGTTGGCAGCTTTCTCTAATAGGCAACTTTAACCAGTCTGCAATGAGAAAAGTGCAGCGGCGACATACTGACACACTTTGCCAGAAAACACAAAGTAGAGCTTGTGTGATGTAACACTGGCCTACTTCTACCAGCTCACTGTATGAGGATGTCATTAAATCCAGCACTGGCATTAACACTGAAAATCCATAAAAGATGAGCTTTCATTGTTTCAGCCTCAGCATTTAACTCTCCAGAATAACTTAGAGACTAAGTAAAGATGGGACAAGAAAAAACTAGTGCGGTCCAGACGTGAAGCACAAAGTTGATTCATGGACATTCATAATACATGGAATGTAACATTACAGCAGGTCTGAAATGCAATGTTTCTCCCATGGCTTCATTTTTGTCACTTTGGCTTTTCACAAAAAAATCTCTGAATGTATCTTTGTAAAATATTTGTGTAAAATTTCAAACAAAGTAACTTAAAGTAGTCTAATAAACCAAACTAAATGTGAGATTAAATGTGTAATTTAGTCTGGCCCCGATGATTGAGACATCGGAAGATCGTTGATGAGAACAACCCGTTGTTTTTCATACCATGTCTGTGCCTATTGGCCAACGCTCTGACCAATGAGCGCAACTGACTGTAAGCGCAAAAAGCTCGTGGAGGAGTGCAAACAAACAGCCTGATTCCAAAGCTGAGTCAAATGAGAAATGTTCAATAGTTGTTTCCATCTTCCTTGTTGTGCTTTCTCAGGCGTCGCGCAGCTTTGTCGTCACACCCTCAAAACCCCACCTTCTTTGCATCCAGAAATTCAAAACACATCTCCGCGTTGTGATTGGCCCGCCAGTTCTAGGGCCTGGGGCATTGATCGAGGCTAGACCTAGTCGCAGGCAAAAAGGATTTGGGCCGCTGTTGGGTGGGGCTAGATTACTTGGCTAAACTTAAAGTTCTTCAAAAGACACAGTGCTTATTGATGCAGCGTCTCTAGCAGCTCTTTACACCTTAGACTTAGACAACTTTCGTTTTGTACAGCTTTCATGACATTCCATTTCTTAAAGTGCAGCAGTGCTCAAATGTAAATAGTGTGGGAGAAAAAATACGGTGCAAAAGAACACAATGATATGGAAGTTCAAAGCATTAATATATATGATGCATTTATGCAGTATGTTGGTTTGGTGTTATCAGTGTGATGCAGAGTCTGGGAAATGATTTAGAGTTTTTTTCCACAGTTCAGCTGTCTGATGGCAGTGGGGATGAAGTTGTTTCGGAATTTGCTGTACCTGAATTGAATGCTTCGAAGCTTCTTTCCAGAGGGCAGCAGGGAGAACAGTCCATGGTGGGGGTGTGAGGGGTCACTGATAATGTTACAGGCTGGGGACACGCAGCACTAGGATGAAATACCTTTTATGGAGGGAAGAGGAGCCCCGAATATGTTTTCTGCAGTTCTGGGCTCTCCTCATCTTTTGCAGGAAGTACATACGCTTTTCTGTCCTTGAGACCAATGAGGTGGTGTTTACAGTCCAGTCTAGATTGGATTGACCTTTTTTACCTTTGCACAAAGCTCAAGTTCAGTCAGAATGGGGAACAACTAATAATTTGTTCCTTTGACTAGACAAGGGGTTCCCTAACAAAATAATTAACAATGATCAGACTGTATACCCCGTGAATACATATATATATATATATATACTTCATTCTGATTATAAACATTAAAGGCATAGTGGAGGATTTTCTTTTTTCGGGTGGATCATTAAAATAAGTTGTTCTCCCAATTGTCAATCATTCTGGTGATATGTTTACGTAAGGCCGTCCTACGTGCTCGTCCCCATTTTCACTTAACGGTGGTAAGTTCGTAAGGTGGTAAGTTTTTCCTACTATGTTGGACATTTTCACTTACCAGTGGTAAATGAAAATGTCCAACATAGTAGGAAAAATGAAAATCTTCTTTTGGACAGTAAGCTTTTATGAGTGCTGCAAAAGCAACTTTTAAACAAAGCGTGCACGAGGAGAAATGGGCTATGAGCCCATCCCTCTTGGGTACAAGGTTCTGCATGTGCATGTGGAGAGGGTGAGTTGAGAAAATCCTCCACTACACCTTTAAATGAACAAATTTTATTAATTGTAAATAAATTTACGTTTATCTAATGACATTTATACATTTTAAATGATTAATTTGAGCTTTTTTATAATTTAGCAGCTTATTTAATATTTAACTTAATGTATAAGATAAAAAAATGTAATTAAACAAATATGTTTTACAACTTCTTACAGCATGGCATATTTATTTGGTTTAACTGGCTACAAATTTTTTTTTACTTCACAATATTTTTTGACTCTCCCTGCACCTGAGGGGTCACAGAACAAATGTGAAAACCATCTTGCGATCCCCATTTGGTGTCACTTTGGCAACACCTGGATTAGGGCATTCTAACACATAAAAATTTACTTCTGCTTGAAATCACCTTCCATTCACGGTGACCGGGTCGTGGGGGGCAGCAGTGTCTTAGACTTCCATCTCCCGGACCCCTCCTCCAGCTCCTCTGGGGGAAGCCTGAGGTGCTCCAAGGCCAGCCTCCAGTGTGTCTTTGCCTGTCCTCTGGATCTTCTTAGAAAATGATCTGACATAAATAAATGTCTCTCTGGCTTTATGAAGTGTTCTGCCCTCTATTTAGATACATCCAAATTTTGGCTGCTGAAGACCTGATGGTGTGTTCATGGTTATGATCATAATCTAATAATCTAATCTGAAAATAATCTATGATTAAAATGATTGAAAAAAAATAACTTCACCATCTTAATTCAAGTGCTTCATATCTAATCCTCTTGTTTTTAGGCCAAATTACACTTTCCATTGTCAGAGCAGTTCATTTACCTATTTACATTGAGGGTAAATGCACTTATTTTAAGAAATTATTTGATTTAAGAAATCAATTATTATTTTCAAATCCATTTTTGCAGCACAGGGGTTAAATACATCTAAATGCATGCCACACTATGCTGTATTCTGTTTCACAGTTATGTAAAACTCTGTGTTGGTTAAACACCCAATATCCCAAATCTTCTAATTGATGTTCTAATGTGAACTAAATTTTATACAGTTGAAAGAAGATAAGGTTTGTGAGTTCCTATACATCTCTGCATGTTCAGTATGGCCTTTCTGTTTACAGGGGCCAAAAGGGGCAAATGCTGGATCAGGGCCTCAACAGTAGTACTGTAGGTTGCTTTATGGTTCTCTTTATGTATTGGATGATAAACGTTTGCTCTGTGTTTATTTTTTGGGAGGGTTTGTTTTACTATCCTTTTTGCTCTGTGCCCCCATGAAAAAAACCACTGGCCCCACCCTGGTGAAATCCATCTAGAACCACCACTGTTCACTTCTGTCACCTGATGCAGACAAATAGCTAAAATGCAAGGGAGGAGAAAAGAAAGGGCATAAATCGGCTTTAGAGTTATGCTGGTCAAAGCCTGTCTGAGCCTTTGGTTTTAATAAGTTTTTCTCCTGTTATAAATCTTACATTTACTATCTTTCTACCTTTTCATCCATAATCAAATCTCAACTTAACATAAGCACGTTGTATGCACTTTGACAAAACATTGTTGCAGAGTAGAAAATTGCATTTAGTCTCTTTATATTAAATTGGACATGATGGATATAACGTATATCTGTTTAATTAGATTTTTAATGTTTTATTTAGCTGTCTTTTAAATTTAGTTTCCATGGGCATTAAGAGCTAGTGAATACAATACAAGAGTGGTAGGTGAGTGTGAGTTTAGTACTCCTTCCCTTAGGTAAACAAATAAGACAATCTAGTTAAAAATCTTAAAATACATAGAAGTCAGTTTAGTTAGACTGCTCCACCTATTCCACATAAGGAATTCTTTGCAGCATAGGAGATTTTTGTGAATAAAAAAAAAATATAGAGTATATATTTATTTTTTGCTTCAAATCCATAGAAACTTAGATTAAAGCAAGCAATTATTTTAATCTAGAGTACAAAAAAAAAATAGTTAAGATCTTTTCCCTTATTTCTCGGAAGATCAGGGTTTCTGCCAAAAGAACACAAAGAATAATTTCAGTGATCCTGGTTGGATGCACAACAATCACATTTTTCCCTAATATTTTACACAATGGTGACATTAGACATCTATTAGCTGTATTATAGAGCACAGCAATGCAGTGAACTTGGAAAATGTTTTTTTCTTTGCCTCATGTCCACCAAAAAACAGAAGGAAGTCATTTTCATAACAGCATAAAGGGCAAAAGGAGGGGCGGGGTGGAGGATATGAGAGGGGGCGGAAGTTAACCCAGCACACTAACTTCATCTTAGCCTGCAAACAAATGCCTTCTTTGAGATGGACACATCAGTGCCCTTTACAATGCTCTCACTGACACACATGCATTTGCAAACACATCCACATTCCCACATGGATGCAAGCGGAGCAAGAAAATAAAACAAAGCAAACTGTTATAGAGGCTTTGCTCATTTAGTGTTGCTTCTTTCTGGTTATAAGAACAAGGTGACACCAAGTGAAATCACAGCCGACCTCAGGCCACAGTTTTGCTGCGCTCCTTGTTTTCCTGATTTGACTTACTGCTGCGGCGGCGCTTGCATAAACAGGTCATGAGGAAAGTAGGTCACTGTGCGCGAGACTGGAGCAGAGGCTGAAAGGAGAACTAATATGAGGCAGAGAGGCAGGGAGGGGACCGACGAAGGCCTTGATTTGATTTGTCTTTGGCAAATAGCGATCCTCTGTACAGAGGAGACAGTCAGTTCTCACATTACCTGGTTCCACCTCATAGACAGGGTAAGGGGTAGGAGGTAGGAATTTAAGGAGCACAAAGCAGGTGAGGCAAATCCTGTTGTTTTCCAGGATCAAACATAAGGCATCTGACAGATGTTTTGTTTTTGTAGCTATCTGATCAGATTCAGGTAAAAAGATGAGAAAGATTCTCATCTGAACTTTAACGCTCATCTGCAAACACAATGAAAAACACATAACCTGCAGTCTGGCAATGTGAGAAAATAATGATGCGTATGAATAAAAATAGTTGATCTATCGTTTTGATGAAGTCACTGTCTCTGCCAAGAACATCAACACAAAGTACTGGTTATTAAATTCCCTTGCCTGTCAAGCTGACACGCTTTGGTTTTTAAAGATCATCAAGTTTACGCCACAGCTGCTAGAACATGCAATCACCTGATGTTGATCCAAAACCCTTCTGAAGAAAAAAAAGACATAAATCAAATCCTTCCTGCCATGAAGACATTTTCCTCCAATGATAACGCTTAAGTTATGTATATATACATATAAATAAAATTAGTTTTCTATATTTTAATGCCTATAACAATTAAAGGCACTAAAGGCATCAAAATATGTACATATATCAGACAGCCATTATTCAAGGAACGCTGTTTGTTTTACTGATGAAAGGAAAGTTTACTTTTTATATTTGGACAATATAATAATACCTACTAGCTGACATTAAAACAAAAAGGGAGGGAGTAAAGAGACTAAAAAGATCTGCCCTGGTCTTTTGATCCACTCTTTGCCTACATGTCGGGCACAGAGCCATGCAGCTAACAGATGCAAAATAGAGAAGAAAATCTGAAAAATGTGGTCGATCAATGGAACATACTGGCAACCCTCTGAAAATACATATAATTACTTTACTCTATATTTATCAATATTCATTCACAAATATTAAGTGAACCACTTTATTTATTGAATAAAAATAGTTGATCTAAACTATCGTTTTTGATTAAGTCACTGCCTCGGCCAAGAACATCAACACAAAGTGCTGGTTATTAAATTCCTTTGCCTGTCAAGCGGACATGCTTTGGTTTTTAAGGATCAATGTTACACCACAGCTGCTAGAACATGCAATCACCTGATGTTGATCCAAAATCCTTCTGAAGAAAAAATGACTTAAATCAAAGGATATAAATCCTAACCAGAATCCTGTCCTTTCTACGATATCCATCTTTCACGATTGAAGAAGTTTGGGACCACCAGGACTAGTTGTAGAATGGCTTCAGTCAAGGTGGGGACCAAGAACTCTGCAGTCCCTCTTTCAGAGCATCAGCATTCCTCTGTGAAGACAGAACGTTCAAGAACGGCAACCATCTCTGCATAGATCCACCGGCAGCCCTGTTTGGTAAAGTGAGCTGATGAAAGCCACTATTTAAAATGGAACACAAACCCCAGAAGGACTCTCACAGACTTAGACAAACTTTACTGTCATGTTTTATACACAGAGTATGCAAAAAGAAACTTCGATGCATTCAGCTTTTCAACAATAAAATAAGTAGCTTAAAACCAGAGATGGGAAGTAACGAAGTACAAATACTTCGTTACTGTACTCAAGTAGATTTTTCTGATATTTTTACTTTACTTTACTACTTATTTTTATGGCGACTTTTTAATTCAACTCCTTACATTTTTACACAAATATCTGTACTTTCTACTCCTTACATTTTAAAAAATTGGCTCATTACTTTAGTTTTGAATCATTTCAATGGAGTTACCGTGATTATTTTTCACGTCATCAATACCAAATTTAATCTAATTGGATGGGAATCTACGTTGCATTTGACGCACCACTACAAGATGAATCGACAGATTCAGCGGTATTCATTCGCGGCAAATCATTGCAGCTTGGTGGCGGTGGCGTTAGCATAGTAGTATGGATGACGAGATGATTGAAAATGAACACAACGGAGATCTAGTCTTATTGGCAGACATCCATTTAAAATGTAGGCAACGGCATGAAAAACGTGGTTTCTACTTTTACTTTTATACTTTAAGTAAATTTACAAGCCTGTACTTTGTTACTTTTACTTGAGTAAAGAAGTTTAATCAGTACTTCCACTTTTACCAGAGTATTTTTTAACACAAGTACCTGTACTTTTACTCAAGTACGGAAAGTGAGTACTTTTGCAATCTCTGCTTAAAACCCTGAAATGAACCTTTCCTTTTATAAAGTGAAGCAGTGATAAAAAATGTAGACAATGACACCAATAACACCAATAAAGACATGGTGCAAATGCATTGATATAGAAAGGTTCAGTGCAGTCCAAAATAAATAAAAATGGTGCAAAATGCAGTAGAACATTGAGTTGTGTTCTATGTAAGGGGATGAAGATCAAAAGACCATAAAGATCAAAATAATCTTGTCTGATTAGATAAAGACTAAATTCTGGTGGAAACCAGGCAGCGCTTATAACCAGGCCAATGCTATCGCAACAGTAGAGCATGGTAGTGGAGGCATCATGCTGTAGAGATGTAGGAACAGGAAGATAAGCAAAGATAGAAGGAAAATTTTATGTACAAACAATCTGGATGAAACCTGCTTCAGAGCTCTTGACATCAGAAAAGAGGAACAACCCAACGCCGAGATCTCAAAGGAGTGACATCAGAACCACTGCGGATGTTCTGGATTGGTAAAGTCAGAGTCCAGACTTGAATCTGATTGGACATCTCTGGAGAGATCAGGAAATGTTGGTTCAAATAGGGTTACTAGGAAGGAGATCAATTGAAAACCATTTGGAATTAGGGTGAAAATCACCAAAATATGAAAAGAAGTGCAGGGAATACTTTCCAGATGAACTTAAAGTAGTAGTGAAGCAATTGGAAAAATAAAGCAAGGATTCCTATTACATCCCAAAAGGCATATACAAAAAATGCTGTGTTTAAATCCTTGGACTGTCAAAGAGGTTTATAACTGTTTTTTAAACAACACAGCAGCACATAAAGAGGAGATTAAATTATATCGATAGAGATGAAGGATTTTAAACAGCAGTGAAGCAAACAGAAACTTAGAAATCCCACCGTTTATCAATTCATCCAGCTGCCATGAGAGAAGTCTCTGTGGCGCAATGCTTAACTCGAGCAAATGCAAACAAATTAGAGTCTAATCACATCAACAGAACCTAAAACATTTTTATAAGGCCAAGACAATAAATCAAAGAATGCTGCAAGAAGCAGAAGAGACAGATTTCACAATCGCACAACAAACCTTCAAACCTTTTATTAAATAGTTTGGAACTCCAATATATCCAAACAGTAATGTTGTGCAATATGTTGCAAACAACTTCAATATTTTGTGATTTTATGAGCAGAGACATTGCCAGAGCCAAACAATTCAACCACTTAATATGTTTTATTGGGATTTCATGTGATGAACTGATACACAATACCGCAACATCGTGGAAGAACGGAAATGAAGATCTTCAAAGTGTGGAGGGTATTGGTTTTAGATTCATCTGCACTAGAAAGAGAAGTTGGCAGAACTCTAAATTTTAAGGTGAAAAACTTCTATCAAATTTTGATTTTAAGGATTCATTTTAGCCACTCAAGTTTTGCTCTTTCGTTTTGCCAAACTTTGAATTCCATGTGACTGTAACCTTAGTTTTTCTAATTTCTGGAAAACTATCTGTGACTTAGAAAATGTTCAAACAACAAATCATAAGTTTCTTAGTAAAAAAGAAATAAATAAAAACAAGAAAGAAAACAGTTTTTTTTCTTTAGAACATACTCCCTATCAGTGGGGAAATTCAAAACATCAAGCATCCATCCTGACAATGTTTAGACTTTAGGTTTTTTTCTAAAGTCGGGCATACATTGTGTGATTTTTTCAATTGTTGCACACAGCTACACACTGTGCGTCCTGACGCTCTGATGCACTCTACCTGCTCACACTGCACGTCCAAAATCCACTTCGGACACAGCTCCACAGTGAGATGGCGTCATCTGACTCGAATAGAAGAGGAATAGGAAGCTCACTAGAGTAAAACTTGGCAATTTGTGCAATTTTGTGTGCTAAAAACCCTAAAAAGAAAAGTCGACAATGTATTTGGACAAGACATGCCCGAGCAAATGTGGCTACTATGGTCTGTCAATGTCACAGAAAGAACTCTATTTTACTCATACCCTTGCCATGCTTCTGTGCTTTAGTTTGAGAGGAAGAAGAGGAATCCTTGTTTGTGCACTGAGCGACCGCAGACTGAATTTCAAACATGTTTGATTTTCTCCCGACCTTACGATTCCTGATTGGGAGGTGGTCATTTGAGGCTGATCGACCTTCGTTACACCCTATACACTATGCGATGCATGATGCACGATCAGGCGGAAAGTCGGCCCAATCAAAAAATTCTTGCACGACTGGAAAGTCGGCCTGAAAAGGGGATAAAATCGTACGGTGTATGCCCGGCTTAATCCTAAATAGAATTCCAGCATCTGGCGCAAAGAGCAGACATAAACAGACACGACACCACCTGTTGGCACTACCACACAACCAGATGGTGATCATTTAGGCAGCTACTAAATAGAGCCTGACTGTTATGCAATCCGTAAAGTGGCAGCTCATTTTGGTCGAAGATCAACCAAATTGAATCATGGCTAATTATCATAATTTATCTAAGCAACTTTAAGAGTTAGTGAATTTTCCCCAAAGCCTCCTGTCAGAACATCAATGGAAAACAATATTCCCGTTCCCACAAAAAAGCAAAAAGGGAAACAGCATCAAGGTTAGGACCAATCAAACTACATGTTCATAATGTTGTTTGTATTTAGACTGAAGAAACTAAGCATAGCATTGCTATCATTAGTATCAAATGGTAAATGGCATCTACTTGTATAGCACTTTTTTATTTCATGTCAGAAGACTTGACCAAAGCGCTTTATATTACTTTGATTCATTCACCCACACTGATGGTGACAAACTACATTGTAGTAACAGCTGCCCTGGGGCTAAATGACAGAAGAAAGCCTGCCGTATACTGGAGCCACAAGTATTACTAAGGACATTTACTCATGCATCCAACATCAATTTAGCCTCTACTTATGAACGCCACAGTAGCTTTAGTTTGTGCCACTAAGATTTACACAGTGTTCCCAGCATTCCTCAAGTCTTATCCAGTTTGGAACTGTTTTTTTCTTTTTGCATTTGGTTCTTGGACTTTTCTTCTGTATTTTCGCACTTTCTTGTTGACTCACTGTGAAATGTGCATTTATGTACCTCCATTGTTGTGTAAATAAACACAAATGACTTTATTTGCTTACAAAGTGAGCAAAAACAAACCATGAAACACAAAAAAATGCTGGCAGGACATTTTAATCTTTTGAATGAGTTACTGTTGTACACATTTTAAAAAATATAAAATAATGTGGCTATGCACCTTTAGGAAGCTGATGCTCTGCTCTCTAGCCAGCAGGCAAACCCCCTGCAGTTACAACCCCTGGGTAGCTACTGATGACTTAACCATGATCAAATCATTATTTAGATTTATTTAGACTTTAAATAAATAATTTATTTTCAGTGAGCGAAAAACCATACTATTTTTATGACTGTCTTTATAGTCCAAATTGAATACTGATAAAACACTGAGCCTCTAACTGAACTCAACTCAAAAAGCTGTTTTTCAGAACAAAAATACAAAATTTAGCAGAACTTTAACCACTTGAACTAACCTCTGACCAAAATACACTGTCAACTCATTCAATAATGCACTGATTTGAATTATTTTCCCTTTATTTAACATGTTTATTTAAGAAGTGTGAGTCCATACGTGGTTCAATCAACTTTTGCTGCAGTTGAGGCTAGAAATTTCTTTGGGACGTAGAACTGTAGCATTTTCATTTATTCAACATGGCATGAAAGAGCACTAATGGAGCCCTGCTCCTGCAGCATATTTGTATCACACCTTCTCCTGCACTTACTTTTCACACAATTGTCAGACATCATACAAGAAAATCTGTTGAGTCTAGATGATGCTTTGTGAAGAACTGTGAAAGCCTGATTGCAGGAAGAGAAAAATGTTTCTATTTTCTCTCATTACAGCAATTGTCTCAGTCCAAGTAAAATACCAGAGGGATTATGTCTCTTTTAGTGTCTGCAGCAAAGGTTTGTCTAACTTTTTCTTAGAAGTATAGCTCAGGTTTGGTCAGCAGGAATGCAGAGCATCTGAACAGCAGGTGATGCCACCTGTCAACCAATTCTAGATGCCCACCACTAATAATCTGGACGCAGGGCTCCCCATGTCTTCTTTAAACATTTGCCATCTTCTTTCTTCTCTCCTATAATGTTAGAAAAGCAGAGTGCATGACCATTTGACCTGCCAACAGTTTCTCATCCCTAATCTGTTGAGGCACCATGAGCCGTTCAAATCCTAAGTTTTTTTTAAATCCTTATTTTTCTTTCAAAGTTTTATATAAAATGTTCTCAAGCCTTCCAAACTCAATATCATGAAATATTGAAATATTATCTTTTTCACAACCCATGCAACACCAAAACATGCTCATTTATGGCAGCTGAAAACTTTTTTTTCATAACATAGAGAATATCTAAATAAAAAATAACAGTTGCTGTCAATGTAAAGATTAGCTGCTAAAAGAGCAACTTGGTCTCAACTGATAGCATCTCTGCCTCGTATCATGGCTGACTGACTGGAGAAAGTGGAAGTATTGTTTACTGTGCAGATGCAGCATAGTTAAGGTAGGTGCTCGCTAGGGTGGTCAGGTAAAGGCAGCTCTATGTAAACTGGTCTTGGCCACTCATTTTCCAGAAACTATAAATAGATTAAAAACTATCAATAGACTCTGTAGACTCTGTTATTTGACTCCATGTTTTCTAAAAAATATAGTTTGATTCTGTATTTTCTGAGAGAAAATTCAGGCTAAATTCCCAAGTTTTTTTGTTTTACCTCCTGGATATTTAAGTGGAGCATCCTGCTCAGTTTTATCTCTATGCTCCACAAATCATGGCTTAAGGTGGCCTCGGATTAAATAGTTGTTTGTTTTAATTTTTGGTTGGAAAACCAGCTGAGTGAAGTTATCCCACCTTTTCCAATCAAACAAAAATGGTGTAGAACTTTTGTGCTGCATTTATGCAGCAAATTTTGGATGATTCTCAATTCACAAGAAAGCAAGCACCGACTCGTGTCCTCACCTAGTATGTTCTTGACATGAACACAGGAAAATCTGGACTCTGGGAGAACGGGAGCACGCAGCATTAATCTGGGTCAATTGGAAAAGAAACGTACTTGTGACGTCACCACACACTCAAATCATAGGGAGTGGCATTTCACCTCCTGTTATTAATAGTCTCTAAATAATAGTAAATTCTTACCTTTTTCATTTAGTGGGGGAATAATAAACACAAATAAACATAGATAAACACAAATCAAAAGAACATTTTCCAAATCAAACACAAAAAAAAATCGCCATCAGAGCCAGCGGTACTTCACATACTTGCTGAGAGAGGGCTACTGCAGACAGGCTAAGGTTAGCCCGCTCTCTTAGATGTCCGCTAGTTGCCATGGTCCTCTCAACATTGGAATTTTCTTTTAAATTTTGCATTAAACTGGTAAATGGACCATATAGTGATGCATAAAAGTATAATATTCTCAACACAAATTATCTTAAAATTAACTTATAACTTAATACTTTGAGCTCTATGAGCTCTCCATTTAAAATTGCTGCTGCCGCAGTGCATGCTGGGACAGCTTTCAATCTCATGAACGGACAAATCTGCTCTGATGTATGCTGGGTAAAGAGGGAGGGGTGAGAACAGACTTTGTCTGTTCTCGGTCTGCTGTTGTTGTGATTTGAAACAGTACTAGGGCTGAGGCTGAGGCTGATGACGTTTCACGAGCACATAAGAACGCACAAGTACACATATTGAGAAACGGGCTTTCTCTGTTCTCGGTCTTAAGTTCTTGTGAACTGGATCAGTGCTAGGGCTGAGCCTGATGACGTTTCATGAGCACACAAGAATGCACATGTACACATATTGAGAAACAGCCTTTCTCCGTTCTCGGTCTTAAGTTCTTGTGAACTGGATCAGTTCTAGGGCTGAGGATGATGACGTTCCATGAGCACACAAGAACGCACAAGTACACATATTGAGAAACGGCCTTTGTTTTAATGTTGTTCACCAAAGTTCAAAAGAGAAAAGGTCAACCAGCCCCGATTCCAAAAGTTTGTGCTATGATTGTGCAGCAACAATTGTATTACTGAAAGCTTACATAGGTCACCATAGGTCAACTGCCCCACCACCACCATCATCAATTCAGTTAAATCTTAGTAATCTTAGTAATCTACATTTATGCTGCAATTACTATTTTTCATAAAATGTCAAAAGTTCAATAAATAGATTTGATGGAATCAGTCCCAGATTAATAATCTGTAAAACTGAACTCATGGTGCTCCACATCATCAATGGCTAACGTTTTATTGCACCTCTTAGAGAGCTTTACTGGATTTTATTTTATGGATCAAAGTGAAGGGGATGTCATACAGCACTTTAAAACTATTTGTCATAAATATTCTGAAATCCAGTGTCAAATTTTCCATCCATCTCACCGATATCTCATGTTTATGCTCTTTCACATAAATCGTAAAATCACAAAGAGTT
This sequence comes from Cyprinodon tularosa, assembly GCF_016077235.1. Classification (NCBI taxonomy): domain Eukaryota; kingdom Metazoa; phylum Chordata; class Actinopteri; order Cyprinodontiformes; family Cyprinodontidae; genus Cyprinodon; species Cyprinodon tularosa. The sequence goes on from NW_024039092.1 coordinate 764,553, forward strand.
GCATGTGAATATCATCAATATTCTTAACATATTTTGTACCAATTTAATGACACAAAGCAGATATTGCTGAAAAATCTTTGGGTGTTAACGTGGAGCCTCACATGCTGCTAGATGTGGCCTGATCTATAAAACATGCGTCATAAAGTGTTGCAGCAGACCTCATCCAAATATTGACACAACTGCTGTCAAGGGTTTTACGGCGTCCTCCTTTTTTAACGAGACGTGCAACAGCACAAGTGTATGGGTCTGACAGCAAAACAAGTTTGGAGTTTCGTTTCATTATTAATGCAATAGATGCATGTTTTCTAAATTGAAGTTTAAAGAAATGCAATCCAGAAATGTGTATTTTTACTTTGTATTTAAACTTTACTTTTAAAACTTTTTTTGATTTAGTTTTCTTTTGATTACCATATTAAAATTTGCAACTTTCTTATTTTAAGATTAAGTTTTACCAATTGCTTTCTTTTGAAAATGCATTTAAAAAATGACATTAACCTTTACAATGTTGTTACTAATGTCCGTGCAGACCAATAAAAATGCATCTTCACTTCAAAGGAAAGTCTGAAAACGTAACTTGAAAAGAATGCAATTTGGAAAACTCTATCTGAAAGGACGAAATTTGAAAAAATTAAATAAATTAGGAATTTTTTTTATGAAAGGTGAAAAAGAAGAAAATATGATACTAATATCAATAAAATTCAGTAAAAAATCATTTTTAGTTAACAAGTTACATTTCTAGGATCAAACTTTGTTCTTTGCTTGCAACAGTAATGGAATAAAATTCTCTCCATACTACGCAGCATTTAATAAATTTGAAACTTTTGATGTTATGTCCTCTTTCCCAAACTGCCCCTGAGTTCATAGAGTGTGTAGGTCAAAGAGGCTGGAGTAATGTGTTACACAACACTGGAGTTATAAACAGCTGCCAGTGTTTCTTTCAGACCAGGCAGGGTGAGCGTGGTTGTTTTGATTCCACAGGGCTCAGTCAAAGGTAGTTGTGTGTGTGCCGATATACGTGTGGGTTGTGCACGCCTCCTCTGTGTGCACGCCTGCAAGTCACTAATGGGAGGGCTCAATTGCACCAAATTACCCTCAGTAACTTTGCCTCTGTTTTTGTTTTCTGCACCTGTCCAGGGCTGAGAATTAGGTCAACAGTCACATGCAGCAAAGTAGCAGTGACCTATAAAAAAAAATTATTCTTAAGCTCGTTTAGCTCGGTGTAACAACTCAAGCATTTCAAGACTCATAGGCAAATTTTTCCATGATTAGCTCAAACGCGCGGTTGGGGAAAGGGTCGTCTGTGTTGACGGAGCTCCCTGGAAATGGCAGTTGTCTGCATCTTATTGCTCAGTGTTGACTTTGGAGGAGTTCCAGCCATTTTGACCTTCAGGAGAGTCACAGACGCAGGTGCTGCAGTTAGTGTGTCCTCTGGGTCAAATGAGTGTTTACAAGGAGTTGCAGGAACCAGGAAACTAAGAGGGGAAAAAATGTGGCACAGATATGTTCTCCTGCTGAGGGATAGGCTGCTGTTTGAGTTCAGCTCGGCTTTGATGCTCAGACTTGAACTGAAGTGCTTGACAGCCATCAGAACGCCGCATATTTGAAATAAGTCGGAGTTCACACCTTTCCTGAAAAGAACATGAAAGAACAAAGGTGCATAAATTCCATACTACACACTGCTGTATAGTAATAACAGAAAATCTTTGCAGAAAAACATGTTCTTTTTGACAGACTGCATATCTGTCTGCAGACTGGAAACAGCAGGCACAATGTAGGTCAGCCCCTCCCACTTTTTATAATTCAGCCCCACCTTGAAATTACTCTCCCATGCAAGCAGAGCAGCCTCAAATAAACTCGTGGCAAAGCAGATAAAGATGTGAGGAGAAGTGAGAGTTCTGATTGGGAAGCAAAGCCTGCTTCTAAGTCCCACCCCCGCATTTTATGACATTCTTCTAAGGGGTTATCTTTCAGGCCTCCAAAGGAACAAAACTGAAGTCACGTACCTGCTCTGAGTTCTGCTTCACCGACCAACACCAGGAATCTCAGGTTCCTCCTGAGACCCATCTTCAGGTCTCAATAAACTTCTCCAAAACTGTGACCAGTTAGTTTCCCAGGACAGAAAGACAAACCTTTTAAGGAAGAAATAGTTCCAATGTCATATCTGCATGGATGTGGGATGTTGTTCAAAAAGAAGAAAGAAAAAAAGAGGGGGGTTAACTTTATTTCTCAGGAGACAGGAATGCAACATGGACTCACTATGGGGGCCCCTTTGCAGCAGCTGACGGCACGGCTGTGGACTGGTGACCATTACGTTCCTTAATGAGTCTGCTGTTAGGGGCACTGCGTCATATACCGGGAATAGTGCATTCTTTCCTCTTCTTACCATAGAAGTAGAGCTCTGGCACTTTTAAACTGTCAGACTCAGAGGGAGATTCCACATTACAGAGAAGTTAACTCATAGGTTAAGATTTAATGGATTAAAAAGCACCATGAGAGAAGGGTATTTTCCTAGAGTTACAAGAAGAAGAATGTGACTCTGAAATGGGTTGTCCAATTAAATGAATGGCACAAGTTCAAACCTATGGCCATCCACCAAACTGGACGTGGTAGGAAGAGGGCAGCAGGAATCACCTGCCAAGAGGTCAATTGTAACTCTAGAGGAGCTGCAGAGATTCCCATCAAAGTAGGGACATCTGAGGTATACTTATTACTGACACACTCCCTTTATCAGGCATCTTTGGATGAGCTGTAAAAGAAAAGTCAGAGCCAACATGTGGAACAAGGTCTGATATAAGCACCATCGACACAGCAGACATGTTAGGGCTGCACAATATCTCCCAGGTTTGTTGTTATCCCAGTATCACTGTAGGTAATATGGATATCATGAAAAACTACTAACTACTTGGGCTACTTAGTGGCTAATTATTTAAATACCTTTTAATAAGGTTCAGTTTGCCTGAAAAGAATAAGACTCCTACAATTTTGCTGAACCCACAGTTGTTGACAAGAGTATGCCATTACCAATGTCAGTACTTTCACAAATACATATATATACATATATCATCTTCTTATTACAGCATAGGACTCCGCATGGTGGTGGCAGTATTATGCTGTGGGGATGTTTTTGTTTTCGCAGTGGAGAAAAAAAATTCAAGGCTGAAGATAGGAAAATAACAGCATGACAACAGTTCAGAATATTTTCTTGTCCTTCAATGAATTTGTCAAAGTCCAGACTAGGGATGCATCAAGACAAACACTGGTCTCAGGTCTGATACCAAATGCAAGTTCTTACACTATCCTTAGATGTCCTCCGGTACTGAAAGATCGGAGACTAGCATAATTTTTCCTCATACAGCCATACTGAGTTTACTTGTAAGTGGCATTAATGTATCATAAAGTGAAGATGAACCACAAGAAGAAGCAGCTAGAGCAGCAGCATGGTAGCTAGACAATGGGATTGACTTTAAGCAGTTTTGTCAGCGGTGATGGGGTAATGCCAAAGCTTGTTTCCCACTAAAATATAGAAATATAGTCCTCCTGCTGGAAAGCTTCGTGCCACTGCCCCCCACCATTGCTTGTCTGATGACAGCATAACGCTGTGTGAGCGTTGCTGATGTCAACAGTACAATGGAAATCAGGGAAGTAAATAATGAAGAGCAACATGGACGGGAACCAGAGCGTAGTCAGAATTCTTTATTATTTTGCTCTTTTCTCTCTCCGAAACCCTTGCACCGGCAACGAATCATGTCAATCGAATCTAAACAGACATGTTTTGGCTTGTTAGATTAGAGGCGACTGGTGCGGTGAGTTGACATCCGTACATTGAGTTCAATGGTGCAACCTAATTTTGCGGGTCATCCCCAGTCTGGTGTTCCCACAGCATGCCAATCAGAGCCGATGCGATTTAAACATGGATCGCTTCCCGAGTCGTTTGACCTGGGTAGACATGGGTCAGCAGTGAGCTGCTCCCACCGCCACTAAAAGCTGATTGTTCCCGGGTTTAAATTGGTTTTTCAGCAAGCGGGAATGGGGTATAAGTGAACAAAGAAGCAGCCATTACTTTAACAGGAAATTAGCTTAGCAGGTAGGCTGGGCTCTAAGCAGAGCTTTGCTGCTCTGAAAACTGCTAAAGCACAGCAAAAAGGAGCGCCATTCTTCATAAAGACAGACTTTAGTTCATGTTCATCAAAGCTTATAAGAGGTATAAAAATAAGATGCATCCTAACAGTAAGGGATTCAAGGTAGAGGAGCTGGTTTAGTCTGCTCAGTGTATCAGAACATAAGATGAAAACTTTTGTTATGACCAGGCTTTTGTTTTGTATTTAGATCGATTTTCATATCAGCAAAAACGAAAATCTTAGTATTAGTACTCTCACCTGGATTGAAGAAAATCTTGTATGAATGCATCCTCAGATTGGAACACATCTATTTGAAAATAAACTTAAAGTACAAGGATTCTCTCTGACCAATCTGACTTAATTTGAGCTGCTTTGCAACAAAGGATTGGCATAAACAGCAGTCTCTAAAGTTGATGAAGACATAACCCAGAAGATTTGAGAATGTAAATCTAGATAATCCTGATAGGTATTTATTAAAAAGACTAAACTTAAATGTATGCCTCACTTTTAGACTTTATTTGTATCATGTCTAAATCCATATAAAACATTTTTAGGTTGTATTCAAGGGTTTCAATACTTTTGCATTATAGAAGAAACAGTTGAAAAAACAGCTATTTATAGTTCATAGAATCTTCTCTGACCCTCACAGGCACTTGATATGAGACTTCAGCAAGTAACCACAGAGCTTCAGCTAGCAGCAGCATATCTGCATCAGCACAGTTTATGCAGGAAAGCAGATAAGGTGAGATAACCAACATATGATCTGAAAACAGAAAAAGCTGAATGCACTGTGGCCTGTTACACAACTCAGCACAAAGGGGGCCTTTCATATTGGACTGACAGCACAATGACCTTTTGCATAAAAGGTCACAGAAACAAGCAAAAGTAGGAACTGAAAGAGGCTGTGTTAATTCTAGGATTGTGGTTGAACGGCACAAACAAGCCAAACAATAAAGCCTGAGGTTTTTTTCTCAGAGGCTCACGGGTTTGTGGTGGGTAGGTAACAATGGAGCCTCAATCCAGTTCCATCACATTCCTTTGACTTATATTTCTTGCTCATCTCGCCTGTTTGCCGTCTGTAGTAATGTATCTGCTCATGATTTGCACATGTAATCACATTAGGCAGAACTTAAACTCTTATCCAGGTAGATCTAGTTTGTCAGAAAGATGTGGATTATAGGTGGAGGAGGCTTGGTGTTATGAGATCAGGTGTCAGAAAAAGAAGTCAAAAAGGTTCAGAAGGAAAGAATACACTAAACAGACCAGAAGGACTTTTTAAAATGAAGAGGCTTTGCTGAATAGACATAATTCAGTGTTGCACAAAAAATCAATAGAGTGAACATACTGATTAAGAAATATGCAGAAAATTCTTCAAATAACTATATCTGCCCTTACTTTAAAAGGATTACTACAATGATCTATCTATGCATTGAGTATTTTTGCCTTTAATATAAGACAATTTTAATTTTTTTTTTTACCTGCAACTCATTTGGCTCTGTGAAAGAAAACTTTTCTCCCTTTAATACACACATAAAGTGCTGCATTCAAATGTGTTTCAAACAAAAAGATAATTTAACTTCAGCTCTGGCATTTTTTGAATTTGTTTTATTTCCTTATGTTCTGACCTGAAAACAGCCGAGCGTCCAAAAGAATCTGTGGGTGGCAGAATGGGAAGCTGCAGTCGTGTCGTCCTCAAACATGTTCAGATAAGCAGGATAATGAGAGGCTTGAACTCTTTTTCTGGAAAGTTTAAAACTTGATAAACTTCTCCTTTTTTTTTTTTTTTTTTTACATAACAGGCCCAGTGTGAGCAAAGTTCCCCCACGGCAACACTAAAGAGCGTTCTGTCGGCACTAAACCGCAGTAAAAACTCCAAACATTTCCCCTCGCAGGCGACAGCTTGGTGATGAATAATGCATGGATAATGTATGCTTCCACCCTCGTTAATGCCAAGCTGAATAATTCAAGATGTCATAATACATTGATTTTAAAGTGTTATTTGAATTAAAGAATTGACAAATGGATCTGTTTGTCATGATGGGTTCACTAAAAGCGACCCAAGTATGCAGAACACCACTGACGGACACAGGGATGAAAGTTTAACAAGTTTATTTTGCTCAAGCACACAGAATGTACTGGTTCGGGTTCGGGGCCTGGATACTGGTTCACCGGAGTCTGCGTGAGAGACAGTTCAGTTAGCGTTGCCAACAGAGGTTTGATTTCCTGAAGCCTACTGATTGTACCTTGAGGGTTCTTGAGGGTTAGCTTTGGGAGAGTCTCTGTTGGATCTGGAGAGGGGTTCATCAGCAGAGTCTGCTAGCTGCTTCAGCGTCTCACTTCTACAAATGAACAGACCTTGGCTTTAGGTTTTCCAGCTCTTAGCCCTGAGCTGCTTGGAGGTTCTCTAGGATTCTTCAGGTTTGGCTCAGAGGGTCGGCTCGGCAGGTTAGCTCTTCCTGAGCTTCTCAGAGGAGACACTGGTTTCCTGGAAGACAGAGACAATGGTTAGAATCCAGGCTGGATTCAAAGTCATAAGTTTCACTGAGGATCTACGCTTAAGCGCTGACCAACTGGAACAACACTGCGGCGTTGAGGCAAGGTCTGAAGACAGCTTAAGTAGTGGATCCTCTGATGATCTTGATGAACTGCAGCTGTGCAGGAGGCTCCCTCAGAGGATCCACGGCGGACTCTGCTGGAGAAAGGTGGAACTTCTCCAGCTCCCAACACTGTTAAAGTGAGTTAACCCATATATATATGTATATATATATATATATATTTATAAATGTGTATATACTGCTCTCTCAGCCACTTCTCATGCTCCTGGGTACGATGGTTGGTTCTTTCAGCTTAAAGTCGTAGGGAAATCATATTTCAATGTCAAATCATTCTGGCTTAAACATGTATATAAATGTACTCTTTATCAAACTATATTGTCCGGAAATGTAGAAAATTTCTATTTAAAAAAAAATCCTGTCTTAAAATCTGTGGGGGGGGTTTTCGTAAGCTTATGCAGGCCAGTTAGTTATACGTCAGCCTGTAAATCTAAATTCGGCCAATCATATATCAACGCTCATCTGTCAATCAATTTTTTTCAGCCATAGCATCTTGATTCATATGTCGCAGCTAATATACGCAATGGTTTGAAATACGAATCATAGTTTCCTTTCCCATTGAGTTCTGTCCCAGTGTTCACAGGGATGGACGTCTGTGTCTTCAGCAGGCGTAGAGCTAACAGAACTGGCAGCGTTGCGAGGCAAGGGCTCAAACATGTACGGCTGTAAGCCTTCTATACCAAACCAAGCTTCTGCCGCCCTGGCGTCCTCTTCAACAACAACTTCAACCCGCTTTCCTTCTCCAAATAAAAGATGTATGACAGAGGAGACTCATCCACAACCTCTGACACAAAACTCTCCTCCTCTTGCATGTTTCCTCTGTCCATAGCGTTCCTTGACAGAGTTGTTTCTAAGTCACCAATTTAGCGCTACTTGGTCCCAATGGAATTTCCCATTGGGAACCTACTAGCGCTAAGATGCTAACTGGTTAGCAAGATGCTGCCGACAAACCGGCCACAATCAAACTTCCTTGCGAACCTTACGCCACAACAATCTCTTGATTAACGACCAATGACATTCACTTTATTCACTCGTGTAAAGTCAAGTACCACTTGGGAGAATTTGGAAATGCAACGGTTGGAACAGCCGTTTCCTTACGACTTTAAGCTCAGGTCCTATACCAGAGGCCTGGTTGTGGGTTCTTCTTAGTATCTTAGATGTCTCTATAACTGCGAATTTCTGGACTGAGATCTGGGATGTTTCTCCAGGGATCTGTTGGAGCAGCTCCTCCAATATTGGACTTACTGCAACCTGTCCTCCAATGATCGCGGTACTACAGTTGCCTTCACCTTCCAGGCTCTTTCTAGTTTTTTTTTAGCTTTTGGTGTTTCTCTAATTTCTGATGATATTTTTTTCATTTATGATGGCCAACTTTGATCACTACTTTAAACAAGGGCAGTACCAAAAGAATTTATTGGAATGTGACTGAATGGGTTTGCAAAGGATTTTACTACTCTGACACGTTCACCTTTGAAGTGAAACCTTTGAGTTAGAAAATGTAAACAAGAAAACATCATTAAGCAATGACCTATTTGGGAGTAAGAAAAAGCTTTTAAATGAAAAAAATACTTTAAAAAACGAGCAAATAAAAAAAAAAAAAGACAATGTTTTTGTCCAGATTCAGGGAAGTAGTTTAAATAGTCACTAATTAAATCTCACCACGCTTCACATTGTATAATAACATTCCTCCCTAATAAAAGTCTGCCTTAGTTTCTTTGCACTGTTCTGCAGGTTAGATGCTGACTTCTCAGAAGGATTTATCATCACCCTCCTTCAAAACATAAAACATAAACAAATTAACATCTCTCTTTAGGGGGCAATCAAATTATAAAAGAATTAAGGTTCCTTTTATCGTCAAACTCTAAAATGGTGACTCACAGAGCCATCAGGTTCATTTTACAGAGTTTCCTCAAATGTGTCCATGTGTCTCTAATGAACAAAGGTGGATCTATGGAGCCGTTCTAACCAACATGTTACAGGATATGTTGCTTTCTTCCTGTCTGACACAAAGGACTTGACCATGAGCCTGGATTCCCCAGAGGCCCGGTTACTACGCTAACCCGTCGCATGCTCTCAGTCAATGGCAGGCCTTGTGTCTCATTTTGCAGATAGCCCCCACGTCTTCCCCCCACTGACTGCAGCACATGTGAGATGCAGCAGCATGCGAGTCGACAAAGCACAGATAAGGGAGGAAATTAAAAGGGTATTAACTGAAACCCCGGCTTGAGGACATGAATTACACACCGAGGAGCAATCAGTTTACTCAGCGGAGCTGTAACTCCAACCGTGGCAGCGCGGAAGAGAAAATTAGTTTTGCTTCATTGTTTTACAGACACTGAGACGTTGAGCTTTACAGCGTTGAAGGGCTAAAGGTTGACGAAGTTTAGCTTTAATGTAAAGTTATTTTGACATGCATCATATATTCCTTTGTATTCTGTCTAATGAAAAAATATTTTTAAATGATAATCATCATATGAAGATGGACCAACCAGGCTTCTCCTGGCCACGTGTGACTAATGATTTTCCTTAGAAAAAGTCTGAGATGTAGAAAATAATCCATTTATGCAATTAAGGTTACGCTTGGATTTATATAAAACCTTAAAAAAATTCCCCAAGGTGAACGCTGCTAGTTTCTTGGCTCATCTTCTTAGCAACATAAGCCTCCATGGGGCCAGAAGGAAATGTTGATTTCTAGGCCTTCTGTGACTTCCAATATCATTTACTGCTGCAATCATTTAACAGTTAAATAATCAGGTTACAGCCACTATAATAAAGTAATTGCAGCTCTGGCAGTTCTATTTACAGGCTCCTGTTTGTATAAATCATCTATTGCTGCTACAAGTATTAAAATAAACTTGTAATAAGATTATTTACTATAAAAGTGTTAATGGTTTGTTTCGTTTTTGGTTCCTATTGCAACAGAAATATAAAAAAAGTAAACATTTTGTAAAAATAATAAATTAGATTGAACGCAAAAAAAACAATTAAATTAAACAATAAGATTTAAATTGAAAAGTTACCTGAAACCATGTAGAAAAATAAATACCATTTAAAGTTAAATAGTTATGTGTAAAGAAAAACTACTTTTAGCCACATGTGATTTTTCTCTATGTCACGTTTTATATAAAATAACACAGTTCTTCCTCAGTAATCTAATCACTCTGTGCTTCTCAGTTTTTCTGTTTGCAAATTCACTGCTTTCATCACTGTAAGAGATCTGAATGAAAACGTCATTGTTTATACTAATTAGTGCCAGACCACTGATCATTCTTCTACCATGAAAGATCCCAGGTAGGTCTTTATTCATTTGAGTTTGGAGATCTGCTCTGCAGATGTAACATTCCCAGGGAGAGTCCAGGCCATCATCAGAGCTACACAAAGATGTGGTTCTGATTTTGAAAGAGGTGAGTGAATAAATGGGCTTCTCTGTTCTTTAGGATGTCTGAACCTGAATCCAGTTCCCTTTCATCAACATCAGACTGTTCTCCAAATATATATTTGTCTCAAAGAAGTTTCCTTGTCTTTGTGCCAAAAGAGATCTAAGACCATTCTTTTTATGCTTAATTTGGGGCTGAAAAGCAGTGTTGGGCACGTTACTTTGAAAAAGTAATTAGTTATAGTTACTAGTTACTTCTCCAAAAAAGTAACTGAGTTACTAACTGAGTTACTCCACAATAAAAGTAACTAGTTACTAGTAAAAGTAACTATTGCGTTACTTTTGTGTTTCTCGCCCCCGTAACCCTCAACACCCGGCCCCCACCTTCTCGCCTTGTGTTTCCAAAGCCAGCTGAATAGAGCGAACGACAAAGACAAGAACCTGCAGAGAGTTTTGCAGTTATTGCAACTCAACATAGATGACATCAGGGGGGAACGCCATGTGAGGTTTTTTAACAGGGCATTCAGATATGGTGAGTATATGAAATTAATAACTGGGGATATCTAATTCTGAAATCCTGTGTGTTTGGGTTGTTATCTATCTATCTATCTATCCATCTATCCATCGATCCATCTATCCATCTCTCTCTCTCTCTCTCTCTCTCTCTCTCTATCTCTCTCTATCTAGATCTCTCTATCTAGATCTATACTCTGTGTGTGACATAAAATATGGATCTCCATCCCTGCCACAAAGGCCCTCAAATAATGTTTAAAATAAAAAATACAGTAGGTTGAAAAGGCAGAGTATCCATCCATCCATCCATCCATCCATCCATCCATCCATCTTTCTCCCTTTCTCCATAAAGGCTATCATTTGATCGTTCGCGCTCTCCATAGTTCTCCTGTGGCGCAAGCACAGGGCGACTGTTGCGCGTCTTTAGCGAGCATACGCGTTTCCTGTCGCTTGCGCGGTGAATCGTGCCGCCTGCGCTGTGCGGAGATGCAGGGGAAACTGTATCTGATGGGGAAACGCAGCTCGACGTAACACCAGTATTACCATGTTGAAAACGCTGTTTTGCTGCTGGGGTCATCCTCACTCTCCATCTCTCTGTGTGCTGTACGTTAACACCCACCAGCAGAAACACCCACCTACCCAACTGACAGACGGAATCTCACTAAACATCAGCCATTCTCATCCTCCCCTCTCTCACGACAAGGCGCGCACGAGTCTATCATGAAAAAAGGTTAGTTGTGCGACCTGAGTAACGTGCAGTAACGGGGTGTCTGCAATGGTAACTGTGTTATAGTTACAGTCAAAGTAATTAGTTACATTACTCGTTACTCAAACAAGGTAACTGCGTAAGTAGCGCCGTTTCTTTGAACGGCGTTAGTCCCATCACTGCTGAAAAGAGATAAGCTGATGTGAAAATGCACAATCAGATTCCAAACAGTGAAAAATAAAATGAACTAAAAGTAAGTGTTCCAAAAAAAAAAAAGAAAATGGAAAACAAGCCACAGGACTTTGTTTCCAAATTGAGGACATTTCGCTTCCCATCCTGGAAGCTTTTTAATTCTAAATGTCAGGAATAGAGTTTGAGATTTTATACAGTAGTCCATTAAAACCTTGTTTTTGTTTTGAAATCATGCAAATTGAAACGGACGAAGGGGTCCGCCCCGTTGGAGTCGTTTTGGCTACTGTATAAAACCTTGAACTCAACTCTATTCCTGACATTTTGAATCAAAAAAGCTTCCTGGATGGGAAGCGAAACGTCTTCAAACTTGGTAACAAAGTCCAGTGGATTGTTTTTAATTTTCTTATTTTGGAATGACTAAGACCTGGATGACTGAGAATCTTTAAGGTATACAATGCAACCGGTGTTGATTTTCCAGTGAGGCTCCCCCCAGAGGGCGAAAGTAAAAGTGCACTGTCGTAAATATGCTCAGCTGTTCTCCTGGTTTCTCCGTCAAGCCAGGCGCGGTTGTTTTGAGCTTAGCAGACAGGCGAACGCAACGAATCACCATGTCTACTGCAGTAGAGAGCCCTTTTCCTCTTTCTTGCCTGCTCCGACATGGGCTTTCACTGTTTTCTCACTGGTTTCGCCATGATAACTGCACAAATATCGCCACTGCGCTAGCAACGAGCATGCCTTTCACTGGGGGCGTGTAGCAGTTCTCGCCGTAAAGCAAGACCGACTCTCGCGATGCACGAGACTTCTGAGCCTGTGGGTGCGGGCCGAGGGCCCCTGCAATTGCAAGTACGGTATTTCCCCTACAGACCACCAGGGCGGCCGAAAAAACCTTTGTTCGACCTAAAATGACTCATTTAATCATCCAAAACATTATGGAACACAATAATTAACTGAAAAATGTTGCATAGTATGCCTTTAAACCAGCATAAAAGTGAGTGGAATTTTCTTTCAATGAGTGTATTTGCACTAGATTTAGTTTGGTAACAAAGCTGATCTAAAATCCAAATATTTATTTTCGCACTTACATTCTTTTTCCATTATCTTATTTCAGTTGGGGTAAAATATACCCCATTTACACTACCCTTGAAAAATCGATCCATGCCGAGACCGGTCCGAGTTTTGATCAGTTAACCAGGCCGAGCTCGGTTCTGACGACCGTTTACACATCACGCTATCTCGGTTCCTCGACTACTCGCCTCCTAGTGACGATCTGCGGTATTACTGCCAGTATTGAAGAAGGAAATCCAGCAGTTGGTGGCGGTAATGCACCAAAAGTTGTCCATAAAACACAAGAAGATGAAGAAGGAGGGAATCAAGCAAATCGAAATGGCGGCCCCGTCACATTCAGAAAGTTAAAATGTTGCATGGAGAAGATTTCGATTGTTGTTTATAGTTGTTCTTCTTCTTCTGTTTTGTGTTGGTTGGCAAGCAACTACCGGAGGGGCATTACCGGCAAATACTGGAATGGAGTTTGAATCGGGATGTGCAGCCAGACGGAGATGAGGCGTTCTGCTCATGCGCTCTTGTTATCAGAGAACCGAGCCAGGGAAAAACTGAGCCGAGCCCTCCTCTGGAACTGGTCTGCAGTTAGCTCGGTCCGGTTGTGTCTAGCTCGGTTCAGTTCAGTTTGGTTTCCATTTACACACGACAAGTTATCTCAGTTACTGAGCTCGGACCGGTCTCGGCACGGTTTTTCAAGGGTAGTGTAAATGGGGTATTAGATAGTGAAAACTGAAAACTGAAAACTAAAAACTCAAAGTCCCAAAAGGGGAGAACTAGTAAAGGTTGAGGTAAACCGTATAGCTCCTAAGCACCACTTAAAAACCTCAAAGGATCCTTTAGCTTAATGAACTAAAAACTAAAAAACATCCAGGTTTCTCTTCAAACCTCCTTCCTTACTTCCAGCAATATTCATAAAGCACTTATCATGGCGACAGCTAACGCACTTCCAGTCTGGCTCACTGGCTCACCTGCACGTGACGGGCAAAAACAATTACTGCAATAAACCTTTTAGTTATTATAACAAGACTTTAATCTTTTCTGTTTTTTATTAGTTTAGACATTTTTTAACAGGATATTTTTTTTTTGCTTCTTACTAAATTTTATTGAAGAAACTTCTTTATTGAAATAGTTCCACCTCTAAGCTAATATCAAGCACATCAAACCCAACAATAACAAGCTTTATTCTTCATTTTGATGTATTCCACACAGGTCAGGCATCGTTGCTTTATTATTCAAGCTGGTGAGTAATTGACATATTGACCTTTTCTAAATGGCAGTCGTCATAGAGACTTGTTTAATCAGCCGTATTCAGATAGGGCAACAAAAATGAGCTCCATCTCAGGCACTCACCTTCTAAATCTATCCCTGAGGCCACTTCCACATTACGCTCCTTAATCTTGATAAAAGTTTGACAAAGAGAGAGTATTAATGATGCTAAAAGCATTTTTACTAACATATAGAACCTTGACACTATCATCTATGAAGAGTTGATTTCGTGCCAAAGAAATTTTGTTGAACTAAGTTGTGCAATCATCCTGGCGAAGCTCCAAAGAGTATGAGACTTTTCCGAGGATTACAGCGGCTGCACGTGATCCTCTGGCACGTGCTGACAGACAACATCTTACCAAGTCTATTTATATTGGCTTCATCTGTCTGTTTATTTGGTCAAATGTTTAGACAATAGTCCTGATAGATGGACCTGGTGCTATGAAAAGATTCATCCGCCTTCTGTGTTGTTTTTTTCTGCACCACATACAGTAAGCAACATTCAGAAGATCATTCCTATTATTTCTCCACCGTGTGGGTCTAGATGAAAGTTATGTGTCACTGTCTAATTTAAAACCAGCTTTAAGATTAAACAAATTAGTTATATTTTCTGTAACATTAAAAAGAGATCAAATCAGAGAAAAGAGCTCTGAGAGCCCCCCCACACAGAATGACTCACTTACCACCGGGAACTGAATCACTGTCTCCTTTTACACCAAGGTCTTTAAGACATGTGTGCAAATCGTGCACATGTTTCAGCTCGGTAGCAGCACAAAGACCTTGATGTTCTGACGCAGTGAGTCATTGTTTTAAGTAATTCTGAGCTCAAGAAGTTGATAAATGTTACTGCAAACTTGGGTGACGTTTAAAAACGGGGGGTCATTGTAGAGTGAACTATGTACAGAATTAAGATAACAATATCAGTATGAATGACATAAAAAACTTTTAGGTATACCTAAATGGCAACATTGACGCAATTCACACTAAGACACAAGAAATGCCAACAGAGCAGAGCTTATTCTTCTCCTAACACATTCATCATTGCTGGAGAATACAGAGAACTCTGCTAATTCTAATTCTGCTAATAGTTGTAGATAATTATATCACTGAAATGAACAATCGGTGAACCTTGAATGTCTTGAGGTTTTAAAGATTTCTCTGTCATTCTTTTTGATATGAAAACTTGTTCGTAACTCATCTGCTTAACTGTGTCTTTCCTAGACAGATGTCAGGGTCCCAAATGCAGAGGCGAGGAGGCAGAGGTGAGTTCTTGAAGATTTAAATGAATAACTGAGGCAGAAAAGTCAAAAACCAAGATACAAAATGGAAATAAAAACCACACAACTTCATGGGAAAACTCACATGGGGAGCCGGGAAAAGACAAGGAACCAGCACTGCACAGGGAGAGTATATAAGCGAGACTGAACAAAGACATGACTAATGAGCTGATTGGGAGCAGGTTTGAACAGAGGATTCTAGAAGGGAGCTCGGGAAAATCAGACCAACACAAGAGAGCAACAGATGTAAATCAAGAAAATCCTAAAAACTCAAATATATCCAGAAAAAACAACAAAATAGTAATTAAACCAATAAATCTAGAAAACAAAGAAAAACATGAATCAAAGTGAAAAAGAATACTCAAAAGAAAACTTAACAGAACAAAGACCGTGACAACAGATCCTGCTATGGAGTTAGTTTACTTTCACCTTTTCTAACACAGAAAGTTTATAGATCAGTGCTTCCTTTTGTATGTCTGCTTCTGTCTTCTCAAACCCCCAGTCGGCCTCTGCAGCTGGCCGCTCAAACTGAGCCTGGTTCTGCGGGACGTTTCTTCCTGTTAAAAGGGATTTTTTTTCCTCTCCACTGTCGCTGCATGCATGTTCTATGTGGGGGATTGCTGTATCTACTGTTTCCACATGCTCATCCAGAAGTGAGTCCTGCAAACCAATGACTAGATGCAATCAGTTGATTTTTGTCAGATCTGTCTGTATTAGATCTAACCAATTAGTCTGTACGACCTGATTCCAGTGTTCTATAAAGTGCCTTGAAGATGACATGTGTTGTGAATTCACACTTTATAAATAAACCGAAATGTCCTTTGCACAGTAACGAAGCTCTGAGAACCTTCTCAATACTTAACAATAGGAATGTTGCTTTTTCACACTTTTTATTGTTGTTTACCTCAAACCCAAGTGAAGTGTTTGTGTCTGAAAGCCTTGTCTGACCAAAGCACAGCGCTCCATCTCAAGCTGTTGTTAACTTGAGAAAAAAGTTATCTTAGCATAAAATAATCAGACTGCTTGTAGAAAGCAAATAATGGTTCTTATTAACATTTTCTATTTTAATAGGAGTCTTTGTCCACACTTTTTTATAGTTACTGAAAGAAATTTGTTCCTACTCAGGTCCTATTTGTACCCAACAGAAAGTTAAGGACTTTAAATTAAAGGTTTCTCATATCTTTCCTTGCAACAGCCTGTTTAACTATCCAGGGTTTACCAGGGTGACTCCAATGAATAAGGAATGGATGGATGGATGGATGGATGGATGGATGGATGGATGGATGGATGGATGGATGGATGGATGGATGGATGGATGGATGGATGGATGGATGGATGGATGGATGGATGGATGGATGGATGGATGGATGGATGGATGGATGGATGGATGGATCCTGATAAAGAATGATAGCTCTAATGTGTCTGTTCATTTTGGTTTAAAAAAAGTCATTTGATTAAAAAATAAATGTTCTCAGTGATTTTTTTAATCCTGAAATCAAAAAAGAATATTTCCTTATATAATGATCTCATGATTATAAATGTTCATTTTTATTCTCTTTTATTAATTGCATTCATTAATCATTGCACTACCTTTATGCCACTGTAATGTGATTTTCCTATTGTGTTTCTTTTTTTTTCAAGTTCAGCACTTTGAATTGTCTCACTACTGAAAGGTGCTACATAAATAAACTTGCCTTTAACGGCTTCAAAGATGCACATCTTCACAAGGAGGGAGGAATGTATTAGGCCCTTTATGGATCCGCTTTCGCGACCCTGTTTAGCCAAAGCCCAATCAGATGAGAGCGGTTGAGCAGCTAAAGATAACTTAGAGCTGTGGGAACATGGAGATGACAGATGAGATGCTGCATATAACTTTTTCCATCCCACTGATAAACCAAAATATTTAAATCATTTTTTTTTCTGATACAAAATGCAATAAAATAAAGAAGATAAGATGAAGATAAAGAAGAAGAGAGTGAACTTAGTTGACCTTTTCAAACCCTAATTAAATTGAAGGACTGATTGCACAAAATCAGCAGATGTTATAAACTGAAAAATAGTTCTGTTCTGCCTTTTTTAGAGTCTCTGTACTGCATGTGTACAGTAGCAGCATCATCTCCCAAGTTTCTACATCAGCTATCGATCATTCATTCACTAATTAATCTCTCAATCTGTAAGAGGTTCGGGAACTCATTTCTTGACAACCAACACCAACTGAAGGGCGGGTTATGCTCCCGCAGCAGTGTCGCAGTGAGCTTGTCGCAGATATTTTTTGATTTATGCCCAATATTGAAGCTGGACTGCGATATGTTATTCCACGCCACAGCGCTAGAGAGACAATCAGGAACTAGCTGTGGGTCTAAATACGGCCGAGGCGGTGAGGGAGTGAGGGCAAGTTTTTACAACAATAGAGGGACATGAGGGCCAAAAAGAGTGGGGATCCAGGTGGAAAAATGGCCCCAGTGTTCCCGTGCACCTCGCTCTTCTAGCTGGTCCATCTTCATGTGTCGTTTTCCACAATGGCGGTCATCCAAACAAAACAAGTAGGTAAGGTACCAAACAGGAAATACAGATGTTGTAGAGCAGATGTAGATTTGACCAATCAGAGGCCTTCTGTCTGCGGCACTGTCTGCGGTCACCTAAAATTGTGGGGAGGTGCTGCAGACTGTCTGTGGAAGGTGCAGGGGCATATCCGCATTAACTGCAACACACACGCAGTCAACATGGTTTCTGAGCATAAAGCAGCCTTAAAATAAGAGATACAGCATCTGAAGAATTGCTTTGAATTCCGTTGTTCAGTTCAAAACAGCCCAAGTTTACCACAAACTGGCAACACATGGTTTCATGATGATCCAATTCAAATTAATTATGCAGAAAACATTCACCATACAGCCAGAGGTAAGAGATCAGAGTATGTGCCGTGGTGATAATCATTGTAAATTAGAAAAACACTTTACAAAATACTTAAGGTGGATAATCAAGTTATTTGACATTTCCTAAATGTATTCATGTGTAGCACATGAGAGATTGTCACGTCCTGATAATCCTGGGGTATTGCTTGTTATCTCTGTGTTTTACACTTTGTTTTGGTGCTCATGGGTAAACAAGGAAGTAGCCTCCTGCGGCTAAGCCAGTAGCATCTCAATGTGGAGAGTGGAAGTAATAAAGAAGACCCCTCTTTCAGACACTTAGACTGTCATGGGGCATTGCAGGCTAACAAAAGAAGCCAAACGACCCCCATTCCAAAGGGGTGGACCCCTTCATCGATTTCAATTTGCATGTTTTCAAAACAAAAAAAAAAATTTTTTATGGGCTACTGTATAAAACCTCGAATTAAACGCTATTCCTGACATTTTGAATTGAAAAAGCTTCTTGGATGGGAAGCGAAACGTCTTTAAACTTGGAAACAAAGTCCAGTGGATTGTTTTGAATTTTCGTTACTATGGCCTAGATGACTGACGTTCTTCACCAGCAATAAAGAAAAGTTCAAGGCTGTTTTCAAAAGTGTGCCCTAACCCCAATATAGAGCATTAAATAGATTTTTGTAAAGAATTTTGGGATATAATTGCTCGTCTATTTCTCTTATATGAGTGTCCAATAGTGGATGAAAAAGTAGTGAACTCAAAATTTCATGCAATGCACCTTGAAAAGTACAGTAGAGTATATCGGTGGTTACTAGACGAGCAGACATATCCCAGAAGTCTTTAAAAGAGCCTTCCTCCTAAGGTGTCACAGACGAGAGAGAAAAAAGATGGCGCAGGTACCATATGAGGGAGTCAGAGTCAATGGCAATGTGTTTGGATCAGTCATATATATGTGTGTATATATATATATATATATATATATATATATATATATATATATATATATATATATATATATATATATATATATATATATATACACTCACCGGCCACTTTATTAGGTACACCTGTCCAACTGCTTGTTAACACTTAATTTCTAAGCAGCCAATCGCATGGCGGCAACTCAGTGCATTTAGGCATGTAGACATGGTCAAGACAATCTCCTGCAGTTCAAACCGAGCATCAGTATGGGGAAGAAATGTGATTTGAGTGACTTTGAACGTGGCATGATTGTTGGTGCCAGAAGGGCTGGTCTGAGTATTTCAGAAACTGCTGATCTACTGGGATTTTCACGTACAACCATCTCTAGGGTTTACAGAGAATGGTCCGAAAAAGAAAAAACATCCATTGAGCGGCAGTTCTGTGGGCGGAAATGCCTTGTTGATGCCAGAGGTCAGAGGAGAATGGCCAGACTGGTTCGAGCTGATAGAAGGGCAACAGTGACTCAAATAACCACCCGTTACAACCAAGGTGGGCAGAAGAGCATCTCTGAACGCACAGTACGTCGAACTTTGAGGCAGATGGGCTACAGCAGCAGAAGACCACACCGGGTGCCACTCCTTTCAGCTAAGAACAAGAAACTGAGGCTACAATTTGCACAAGCTCATCGAAATTGGACAATAGAAGATTAGAAAAACGTTGCCTGGTCTGATGAGTCTAGATTTCTGCTGCGACATTCGGATGGTAGGGTCAGAATTTGGCGTCTACAACATGAAAGCATGGATCCATCCTGCCTTGTATCAACGGTTCAGACTGGTGGTGGTGGTGTCATGGTGTGGGGAATATTTTCTTGGCACTCTTTGGGCCCCTTGGTACCAATTGAGCATCGTTGCAACGCCACAGCCTACCTGAGTATTGTTGCTGACCATGTCCATCCCTTTATGACCACAATGTACCCAACTTCTGTTGGCTACTTTCAGCAGGATAATGCACCATGTCATAAAGCTGGAATCATCTCAGACTGGTTTCTTGAACATGACAATGAGTTCACTGTACTCAAATGGCCTCCACAGTCACCAGATC
This sequence comes from Cyprinodon tularosa, assembly GCF_016077235.1. Lineage (NCBI taxonomy): Eukaryota > Metazoa > Chordata > Actinopteri > Cyprinodontiformes > Cyprinodontidae > Cyprinodon > Cyprinodon tularosa. The sequence continues at coordinate 784,558 of NW_024039092.1, forward strand.
TCAATCCAATAGAGCATCTTTGGGATGTGGTGGAATGGGAGATTCGCATTATGGATGTGCAGCCGACAAATCTGCAGCAACTGTGTGATGCCATCATGTCAATATGGACCAAACTCCCTGAGGAATGCTTCCAGCACCTTGTTGAATCTATGCCACGAAGAATTGAGGCAGTTCTGAAGGCAAAAGAGGGTCCAACCTGTTACTAGCATGGGGTACCTAATAAAGTGGCCGGTGAGTGTATATATATATATATAAAGATGTTGCTTTACTGTGACACATTGCAGGACAGTTGGGCTCTATTTACTGTAGTAGCTGCCATTTGGCTGTCTGATAGTTCTGTGGTACTACCTGCAGATTGCACCACTACTGTTACTGCTATTTTCTCTTATTTTCTCCATATCCCACGCATTGCTGGATTATTATTAATGCTTGAATACCTTATTTTATCAAAATGAAAGTTTTTTTTTATAGGCATATAACATCAATATGCTCCTTGAACTGTGAAGTTCTTTTAAATCACACTTTTTATTAAGCTAATGTTTGTGTATTAATATGTTTTTTAATGCTCTGATGTAATATTCCAATTGTAAATGTCAGGCTGTTATTTGTTTTAAGCATAAAATTATAACTAATTAAAATGAAGCTTTAAAACCAGTCTGAGTGTCATTTATCTATATCATGAGTTCTACTTTCTAAATAGAATTACACAAGAAACATTTTCTTTTCAGTTCTAATTTATTAAATGTGGCTTTGTGAGGTATATTATTAGATTTTAATCAAGTTTTTTATGAGTGTAGTTAGTTGTTGTTGTTAGAGGAGGATTTTAGTTTTACTTTCTGAGTCGTGTTCCTTTTGAACAAATGAATGCTCATCTGTCCACTCCCACACACATGAATGCACGCACAAACAGAAAAAAAGGGGGAAAAAGTACAGTAACACTGACATTATTGATGTTCAGTTTAGTTTCTTATCTCTACATAAATCTTTATTATCAGCGGCACTTTATCCAACTATATCGTTTTTTTTACATCCCACAAGCTTCTGGAATACTTTATTCAGTGCCACGTGAATTGCTTGTTAAGTAGGTCAGTCAGTAAGTCAGGAGTGGCAGGAAGGAGTGCACAAACACCGGCTAACTCCATTACCTCACAGGGGATTAATGTCAACAAGTCCTTCCATCTGGCTGCAGCTATCCTGGTTCAAATGACCCCCCGACAAGAGCAGCAGAGAGTGTGTTCCGGTTTAACCGTTGCGCTCTGTGAAACTACACAAACACATAAATAACCTGGAAGCACTGGTGGACATATACCTGTTGATCCCCATGCAAAACAGTGGCTCAACGGTACGCCAACGGACCACTATGGGCATTAGGAGGGAGCAGACAAAGGGGAAGCTTCCTGCTCCAGGATTTGTTGGTTAAAGGAGGAAATGAAGTTGGAGACACAGCAGGCTTCCATGTGATAAATACTTTTAACCAAATGTTAAGGGGGATCTTTATGTTTTAGTTTAAATAACCTTTTACTGAATCTGTATTCCTGTGATTTTAAATTAAATGCATTATTTTTTTCAAATCCAGGTCACTAAATTGAAAATATTTTATTGGTTTGAAACTAAATTAATTTGCTTAAAAAGTGTATTTTATTTGATGAATAATTCAGTCATTGTTTTTCTGTGGTTCTCCATATGTTTCACCAGCCTCGTGAGACCATCCTGATCTCGCGAGCTTTCAAGATTTCACTCGCTAATCAGTCTGGAGACTCTCCGTTGAAGAAAATTTGGAGCCGTTCACCAAACGAACGTCCAATCAGCGTTGGCTTTGAGGCGGGTTGAGGTGTGACGCAACGAGAAGCGCGACAGTTTAGTCTAAAGAACATGGCGGCTTCAGCCGATGAAACTAGCGTTAGCGTGGCTATCGAGCAAGTTTTATTGGAATTACAGAGTATTTCTTCACTAAAAGAAGAGCAAAACACTGCTCTGGAGGCTTTTCTCAGAGGAAAAGATGTTTTTGCTCTTCTCCCGACTGGTTTCGGCAAGAGTTTGATCTATCAGTTGGCTCCTCTTCGTCGTCGCTCTGTTACGTCATATGCTTCGTTGATCTGATAGGTTTGTTTGGCCTGTCTATCACCAACATAGGCCAATCAGCTAACCAGTATTTTTGCCCCTTCCCAAAATTACTTCTACGGAAGGTTTCCAGATGGATATGCGGAGCAAATCTATCTTGCGGAGTCAGGTTAAAGGTACACTATGCAACCGGTGTTGATTTTCCAGCGAGGCTCCCCCCAGAGGGCGAAAGTAAAAGTGCACTGTCGTAAATATGCACAGCTGTTCTCCTGGTTTCTCCGTCAAGCCAGGCGCGGTTGTTTTGAGCTTAGCAGCGAATGACTAACGCTGCGTTCACACTGGACGTAGCTGGCGCGACAGAAGCAGCGAGTTTACATGCAAAGTCAATGGTTGACGCGCGTCAAAGCGCAGCAAAAGGTCCCGCGGCGCGTTTTGAGCACCAGGCGCACCACGTCTAAGCAGCTGAAGCAGCGCGTCGGGTGCGTTTAACGCAGGGAGAGAGACACAGCGCTGATGATCTCTCCTCTTAAACAGTTTATTGACGCCTAAATTAACTTAAAATGCAGAAATCTGCCGGCAGAATATGCAGTTTGGATTATTTAGATGAAAAACACCTACCAGCTGCCGCGGTGAACCGCTGCTGATGAAGGGATCCATACTGTTGGCGCCCCGCTGGTATGTGGGGGTCTGAGCGGCTCCGACAGAAAAAATATTGAAGGCAGGATAATAATCTGAATGAACTGACTGCACTGATTACGTTTTCAGGTGTATTTTCTCACTTAAACACATATTAAAACTACTTTATTCCCACTGATCACAGCAAATATAGCTGCAAGGCAGAGAGAGGATAGTGAAGCTCCGCCCAACACGCCTCAGACACAGCCGGAGCAGCAAAGCTGCTTCAGCCACGAGTCAGAACTAACTGGTACAAGCAGCAAAAATGAAGCAGCAGACCCGATTTTGCTGCTTTTGCTGCGTGAACGTAGCATAACTGCACAAAGATCGCCACTGTGCTAGCAACGAGAATGCTTTTAACTGGGGGCGTGTAGCAGTTCTCGCCGTAAAGCAAGACTGACTCTAACGAGACTTCTGAGCCTGTGGGTGCGGGTCGGTGCTCCTGCAGTTGCAAGTGCAGTATTTCCCCCACAGACCACCAGGGCGGCCGAGAATACCTTTGTTCAACCTGAAATGACTCATTTAATCATCCATAACGTTATGGAACACATTAATTAACTGAAAAATGTTGCATAGTGTCCCTTTAATGTTTCACCTGGTGAATTACAAAATACTTTTTCTAAGGAAATGCACTCAGTTTCAGACCTTTTGTGAAATTCATTTTTTTATGCCAATGCTTTTAAATTCCAATTACATGAATAAAAAGTGAGGACAACACTAATTCAGCTTTTATAGTGCAAATTTGAGAGCAAAAAAAAAAAAAAATCAAAATGAAAGTGACCCAACAGCAAATCTCAAGTTAAAGGAGGGCTAAGATGTTGTCTGCCAAGGAAGCAGAGGCGGCCATGCGGAACGTGATCGACTTTTAGAACACTATTCAATAACTGGTTGAAACTGACAGGACATTTTTTTCATTCTTAACTTATGCAAATACAGTTTCCAATAAATAACACACTAATGCTACAATGACTGTCACTGACCCATCGCCTCAGGGTTTGGTCTAATTAAGCCTTTATATGGAACATCAACTGAGAACATCAACAAAAAACATAAGTTGCAAAACAGAAAGTAAGTGACAGAACCAGCTGAGTGACTATACTGTACCTCCTACCTACATGTACTCACAGATAATTCCTTAGAGGCATGTCATTTCAACAACTCCCTTTACATTCCTGCTTCAAAGGAAGATGCGCAGTGAAGAGGCTTTAGCACACTTTGAACATGCAGCGTGAAAAGGGCAAATGACTAGCTCTGTCTTCAACTCAGAGACACATAGTTACACATTTAATGAGGCCTTCGTTTCCTGGAGGTAATCAGAGAAAAAAAGGGGAATCAGTCCAACTGTCTCTGCAGTTTGATAATGTGCATGTTAAATGCATTTCCTCCCCTCTGTAACAGCAGTCTTCTGAGTTAGAAAGGACAAATCAAGGTGATTACAGTGGGGAAAAAAACTATAACCATTAAACAATGCATGCGGGAACAAATATCTAACATCATGTATTTTTTATTATCCATAAAAAGCTGATTATATTCCAAAAACATCACCTATTATTCTGCAATATCTGAAAAAATGCAACATGTTAAACTATTAGCAGAATTTCCCCATTATTCAATGAAAGAGACATTTTTAAACCTATAAAGATGTGCATCAACTTTAAAAAAAACCAAACAATAATAATAAAAAAGTTTTTTTCTCCCCTTTGCTGCCATTTATAATGGTTCTTTAACTATGACACCAGTGGTAAACAGTTCATGGTAAATAAATTTGGGTAGATAAGAAGTACGAGAGGAAACCTTGCGCAATCAGTTACAGTAAGCTGCTTGATGATCCGGTCGTAAAGTTTATCCGTTGGGTGTTTAATTGTTTTATGTTGAAATGTGGACGTGCTAAGGAAGAAACATCATAGTTGTAAAAAAAAATTGTCTTTCTTATTTAGGATTTATTAATCATTGAACAAATAGATTGTTATTAATACGGTGCTGCAGTACAGCTACAGCAGACAAACACAAAGTAAAGTATGAAAAAAAAAAGTTTAACCTGCACAGTGCATTTTGATTAAAACCTCACTTTTTCATGTTTTACCGCTTTTTCGGATAGATTTCAGTCTAAACTTTGACTTAGCCTTTTAACGCATACGTATGCTTTAGCCTGTACTGGATGTTGCTGGAAGAAGAACCTCAGATTTCACAGAATGACTGTATTTACTTCCTACTCTGACCATTTTCTCTGCCTTTGTTGAGGCGAAGAATCACCACAGCATGATGCTGCCATCACTGTGTTGGTGTTTTCACAGAGCTTTGTAGAGTTAGGTTTTCTCTTCAACATGTTAGTTTGCATTTTGCTCTGGTAAGAGCACATCCTTCCACAGTCTTTCACATGTTTGCAGTGTCCACTGTGTGACTTTGGGCAAGCTACAAACAGCACTTTTTATTTTAAAAATGTCCTTTTTCTTCCCCCCTTTTTTATTTAGGTCGGAGTTGTGGAAACCAAGACTGTGCTTTTCCCTGTATGGATTGAATGATATTATTATGTTGTTGCAAGCAACAACAAACAACAACAAAAGAAAGAAATTTTTGTAAATGAAAATAAAAAAAAGAAAAGGCAATCCTGAAAGGAAAGGAAAATAACTTTTAAAAATGTCTTATTCCAAATAAGGTTTTGGGAGAAGCTTTGCAGTTTTGTTAAGCCCAATTTTATCTTTTTTGTCTTTTTATCTAATATTTTCATCAATCCATCCATTTTACAGGCGAGAGGCGGGGTTCACTCTGGACAGTTCGCCAGTCCATCGCAGGGCAACACAGAGGCAACAAGGACAGCAACCATTCACACACACACACTCACACCTAAGGAGAATTTAGAGAAACCAATAAACCTAACAGTTATGTTTTTGGACTGTGGGAGGAAGCAGGAGTACCCGGAGAGAACCCACCCATACTCAGGGAGAACATGCAAACACTATGCAGGAAGATCCCGGACTGGGAATCAAACTGGAACCTTCTGCGCCAATGAGCAGCCCTGTTTAATATTTATATTAGATAAAATATTATAATATTTCTTTCTTTATTTTGTTTTTTCAAAATGTCTTTTTTAGATTGAGTTTTACAGATTTCATTTGTTTTTTAATTTCCTTTTAGAAATCAGATTCTGAAATGAAGAAAACCAGAAGACCGGTTTCTATTGGTCTGCATTGATGTTAGAAACACTTAATAAGACGTTCTTTTTTAAGTTTTATTTTTGGTTTACATGTTGTTTTTATAATTTCCATTTACAAAACATTTTTCTTTTCCCAAAAAAAACAATAATGGAATAAAATTCACTCCATCTCTGCAGCTCCTCAAAAGTCAAAACTTCTCTTTTTCCATGAATCTTCACTGTGGTCATTTATTGGGACACTTAGTCCTGATTTAAACTATTACACCTCATTCTGTCTGACCTGTTTCCCAGTCATCATAATGCAGCTTCTCTTTGTCCACTTTTTTTCCCCATGCAACAAACCTCTGAAGGCCTTCGTGAAACAATTCAATTTACGCTAAGATTAATTTACACTGGAAAAACCATCTAGAAATAAGTAAAAATTTCTGAAATTAAGTGTATTTGTCCTTAATTTGAGTAGGTAAATGAGATAGTTTGCCAAGGGAATAAGTATTTTTACTCTTAAAATAAGATTATTATATAAAATGCACTTGAATTAAGACAATCCAATTGTGTTTTCTTATTTTAAATGTTTTAAAATGTTCCATTGGGAAAATGTCTCTTTTACCTCCGCAATCAGGAACAAATGCACTTATTTTAAGGAAAAAATTACTTATCTAGATTTCGATTATTTTTTTTCAATGTTTTAACACAGACTGACTCTATTCATCAGGTATGTGTTTTCTAAAAGGAAGTCTGGTGAGGAATTGTAAAAGATTTTTTGAGACAGACATTAACAGAGGCTGTAATGTAGCAGACGTTGATTGGTGACAGAAAAGGAGTAGGTTTACAGTAAGGGCCTCCCTGCTCCTCCCCGCCACTCACTCCTTCCTCTTTCTAATCCAAACACCTGGAGGGAGGGAGAGAGAACGGTGGGGCCCATGTGAGTGGCTGCTCACATGTAGCCAGGACTCAACGTGTTACAGTAACACCTTTTCCTCAGAACAAGCCGAGCTGTTACGTAAAAGCGGATCCGCGCAGAAAACACAGACACGTACAAGATTCCACGCTGCCAAGGGCCGTAGAGAGAGAAAACAGGGTTCTCAGGGCTGGAAATGGGACGCTAGGGAGTCAAAACATCAGCTGTTGTTTGTGTTTCACTGCTTACATGGCATGTTCCAGCGGGCCGCCATAAGCTGCAGAAAAGCTTCCAAGCTCAGGTTCCTGCCAATGGAACACAAAGATTGTTTACATTCAGCAGGTTTAATGGGGGACAAAAAAAGAGAAGGGGACAAATCTCAAACCGGAGACTTAAATATGCGCTGACCCACGATAAAAAAGTTGGGAGCAAATTTTAATGAAGCAGGTTTTAATTTCCCTTACATTTTGTCTGTTCATGACAGACGTGTCTGGAGCTGCGGAGTTCATGGAGTCAGACAAACAGGAAAGAGAGCACGCCAAATTTAAACACGCACACTCACACAAGCTGCACTTCCATGAAGCTTCAGCAAGAAAGACAGGGCGGGTTAAGCTGGGATTTCTCTCCCTGTATGTGGGTCACTGAACCTGTAGCATCAGGTTTTATTGACCGGATTGCAACGCTGGAAATAACTGTTAAAAGTACAGCTGTGTTGGTTCAAATGCTCTCATTGTGAGCTGACCTTCTGTCTCAGCTATGTGCAAATAAATGCCAGAAACGCAAATCCAGACACGGCTTTGTTTGAGCCCCGGATCTCTGTTGGGAGAAAAGAAAGAGGCGCCAGCAAAGGAGCTACCAAAGTCCCATTGGAAGAGAGAGATTTTATTTTTGACCCACAGTCACGTCCTCGCTCAGCCCTCTTTTCTTAGAAACTTATAGGGAAACATGTCTGTTTTGCCAACTCCTGAGCACCTCCCGCATTCAGAACGAAAAGATGTTCAGTTTGAAAAATAATAGAGATTATTCCCGGAAAAGAAATAGATGTTAAATGGGAAAGTGAAAGTTTGCTCTCTGTTCTGTTTCTCCAGATAAACTGGGTTAGTGGCATGCACCTCAATCATGGACCAATAATGCCTGCCATTGTCTGCAAAGGAACAGATGTACCCACAGTGGAAAATTGGTGGATTCTGTGAAAAAGAAGAGAAATAACGGAAATGAAGGAGAGGAATGGGGGGGTGGAGAAAAAGACAGCACATGAAGGCAGGCAGTGTGTTTTCTGAGAGCCATGTGCTTGGGCCAGGCGTGTGAGTGACTGAAGCCGTTCACGTCAATGCATGAGTCACTCCAGAGGAGACTATATGTACACACCGCCTGGCACGTAGACACACACATACACACTGTGAGGTTAACGCACAGGAGCGTGCTTAATGTCTGAAAAGAACACAGCAACTCAAGGAGCAACACTTGCAAACACACTTGACACCATAAACTCAAAAAGCACGGAGAAGGCAAAGCCCTTCTGCTCAGAGAAGAACGAGCGAATAATGAAAGGAAGCAGGCGGCAGTCAGAGGCCACCTTGGAGACACTGCAGCTCAAAAGTGGAAAACTTTCCTATTCACACAACATTATAATCTGAAATACTCATACCCCTCGGATTCTTCACTGTTGTGTCAAGCAGCAAGAAGCAACATATGCAGCACTTCAGCTGAGAATCCGAGGTGTCAAAAGAATTCACATGCTTTATTTAAAAGTACAGATACCTGTGTGATAAAAGCAAGAGTACAAACTGAACTCCCTTATTGGAGTTAAAGTAATAAAGTTTTTACTTTGTGCTTCCACTATAAAAGTACAAAAAAGTAGTTTTGCCTTAAATGATGCAACATAACTTTTAAAGACTAGTCTTTAAAAATGATTCTATGCCCAGAAAATTGACTAATTTTCCTGTTTTTTTTTTTTCCACTGGTTTTGAATAATTATTATAAAACTATTTTTATTCTAAATACAAATTTCAGAAGGAAAAATATGAATTGAAATTAACAGAAATTCAACATGAGCAGCTGAAGATGTCTTGAAGATCTGATATTCACAGCATCAAAATTGAAACAAAAATGGAAACATAATGAAATGTTCTGTCTGTAACAAGGTTGCTATTTGTATGCTTTCATAAAATTAATTTTATGAAACTACAGGCCGTCGTCAGAAATAACACCAAGATTTTACACTTTATCTGAGATCAATTTAATCCCATCCAAATGAAGCGACTGACTTATCAGCTTCTTTTTAACAATTCTGATCCAAAGACTATAACTTCTGTTTTGTCTGCATCCAGGAGCAAAAACTTAAAGGTCATCTAGGCTTTTATGTCTACAAGACATTCCTATAATCTATATAATGGGTTAGCTTTATCTGGATTCATAGACAGATATACGTAGCTGAGTATCATCAGCATAACAGTGGAAATTAATCCCATGCTGTCTAATAACTCTACCGATTGAGAGCATATATATACCGGTATATATATATATATATATATATATATAGTAAAGAGAATTGGTCCTAACACTGATCCCTGTGGTACTCCACAGGTAATCCTGGAGAATGAGCAAGGTTTATCATTAACAAGAACAAACTAAAATCTGTCAGACAAATAAGATTTTAACCTGCTAGTGCTGTTCCCTTATTTCCTAAAAAATATCCAGAGATGGCAAAAGTACTCACTTTCCGTACTTGAGTAAAAGTACAGATACTTGTGTTAAAAAATACTCTGGTAAAAGTGGAAGTACTGATTAAACTTCTTCACTCAAGTAAAAGTAACAAAGTACAGGCTTGTAAATTTACTTAAAGTATAAAAGTAAAAGTAGAAACCACTTTTTTCATGCCGTTGCCTACATTTTAAATGGATGTCTGCCAATAGGACTAGATCTCCGTTGTGTTCATTTTCAATCATCTCGTCGTCCATGCTACTATGCTAACGCCACCGCCACCAAGCTGCAATGATTTGCCGCGAATGAATACCGCCGAATCTGTCGATTCATCTTGTAGTGGTGCGTCAAATGCAAGATAGATTCCCATCCAATTAGATTGAATTTGGTATTGATGACGTGAAAAATAATAACGGTAACTCCATTGAAATGATTCAAAACTAAAGTAACGAGCCAATTTTTAAAAATGTAAGGAGTAGAAAGTACAGATATTTGTGTAAAAATGTAAGGAGTAAAAGTAAAAAGTCGCCATAAAAATAAGTAGTAAAGTAAAGTAAAAATATCAGAAAAATCTACTTGAGTACAGTAACGAAGTATTTGTACTTCATTACTTCCCATCTCTGAAAATATCCAAACCTTTGCATAAGAATATTATGATGGCAGAATAAATGTTTTTTGTCTATTTTTTCATACAGGAAAAGCACAGCTACTTTCCCTATTTAGACCTGAGGCAGAAACATGATAGCAAAAGCAAAAATACGCACCCCCCTATGAGGAAGCACGTCTGCTGTTACCGCTTATAAATTCAGAAAAGATATCTTTAGGTGAAATCTAACCTGACGTATTCTGGTCTTTCATTCTAAATGACCATTGAGATACTAGAGATAACTCAAATAATTTGAAACAATGTTTTTTGTTTGTTTTTCTTTTTTGCTGACTATCACCATGACTTTGCAGAAAACACAATTCTTTGAACAGAGCAAGCTCCAAAAAATATTTACAGCAGGGGTCTAATAGCTGTTTGAAAAGTTAGATCATCATCCGTGTTGGAACCATAATATCTGGAACTGTGAGCGTATAAGATTACAAAAAAAAAGTCCCACAAAGCAAACTGCTGCCAAAGAGGATTAGAAATATCCCATCGATGGTTGGTCACTTCTAATTTAAGCCATGCTCACATTTTGGTAAAATGTCAACACAACTCAAATGGAGCTTGACAAGCTTCTGAAAAGGACACGACCTCCTTGGTGAAATTACTAACTGTCCAAACAACTTAGCTGAAAGTTTAGGATGCCTTTTTTTAATCAATAGCTGGCACTTAAGGGACAACAATGTGTTTAGGATTTTAGGATGAAAAGTTCATACAGCTGCAGGTTCACTCAAGCTAGAACAAAAAAATTAATAAAAAAATCCCTGTAACAACCCATTTCAACACTTTTTTGAATTATTTTTGTTTGCAACCTTAAAAGTTTTAAGTTTTTACTGTACCTGGTATTATTTTCTTAAAGGTGTGGATGATTACGAAGGTAAAGCAAAAGGGATATGAGATCTCAAGATATTTACAATAATTAAAAATCTCAAAAGTGTAGCATGCATTTGTTTTGAGCCCCCTTCTTTATTTGAATGGATGAGATTTTTTATTATTTTTTTTGCCTCATTTATTTATTGGCAAAGTACTTCTAATGTATTTACTTTTGGTAACTAGACCTTTCTTACAGATGAATATGCTTTCATCTAAATAAAGAATAGAAACAAACCTGTAGTATCCCCACAGCATGATGCTACTACCGCAACTCACTTTTGAGGTGGTGTGTTCATTATGATGTGCAGCCTTAGTTTCTTCGCCAATTTAAAGGTCAGTTTCAATAACTTTTTTTCATCAAAAAGGTTTCTTTTTCAAAAATAATACATCCATAGATCATCTGTAATGGTGCAGAAAAAAAAAACATTCATTTTATTGTGGGAAAATAATAGATAAATAATGGTTTTATACATTTTTGATGGGTCCAAAATGTATGTATATTTGGTTCCAAATCGACATTGACCTGAAATGATTCTGGATCAATATTAGATTATTAGCTTATTGGTAGTAGCTTCAGGCTGACTTCCTTTAAGACATGCAAATTAAACATTTCCTAATGCTAACTATTGCTAATTAATATAAGCAGACCCTGCCACTAACTGTCAAGCATTACAATTGAAGGTAGGAGCAAGAGTGGGCAAGTGTGCCACCTACTGGCCAGGAGGAGTTAAGCTTGTATTGATCTCTGTTAATGATTTTCCTTTTTTGTGAAGTTGCAAAATGTAGAAACGATGTGAATCCTTTTTAAAGACAATATAGATTTCCCTTCTAGGTTTTGTTGTCCTGCTTTTCTCACTCAGCCTCAAATCCTCTGCAGCCTCTGAGTAATTTTCTTTCAGAATAGCTTTGAATGTTGCTCTGTAAGTGATATGCTACGTCCCCCCCTCGATCACTACACACTAACTACTTCTTCATGCCTGCTTGTCCCCATAAATGACTCGCTGAAAACTGTAAAGAGAAATTCATAAAAATGCAGAATTTCTCACCCCTGAGTTGTGGATCTATGCAGCTCCTCCGAAAGTTTTACGTTTTTCTGATTATTGCTGTCCTTGCTTCTGTGTCCTGATAGGTTCACTGTTGTGCTACACTCATTGTATTTTTCATTATGGAGCAAAAGTTACTTTAAAGTTATCTGAATGTATATGTCTGAGCCATCTGCTCTTCTCGGTCTTCATGATGCTGATTATTTCCCAAATTTGGTCCAAATAATAAATAAAAAACCTGCCCCCTTTCCAAACAGCTTCAGTATTTCTATTCATATTAAATAAATGATTACAAATAGGCACAAAACTTTTGTAAAACCTTAAAAAAAACACTCCTTACACTAAAAAAAAAAAAAAATGCTGAGTTTTTTCACATTCAATTCCCAAAATATACTGTTTCTAACTTGTAAGTTGACAAAATGCCGAGAACTTCAAGCCGTATGAATACTTGGCAGGGCGCTGCACACCACACAGAAATGACGCAGAATCAAGAAACGTGATTAAATTGTTCTCAAAATAGAGCAGTGTAACTATACCAACTAAGTCCCCAAGCGCCATGGGAGTAGGACTGTGGCAACAGTAGCCTTAGTGAAGGAAATGTTAAAGATACTGAGCGATGCGCCACATTCATTTAAGAGTAAAAGTAGAACTGTACTGTGGGTGGAAATAACATCAGGAGAAAATGATATGCAACCATCCACATGGAGGGATCATATTCAGTCCTTCTATAAATAAAGACTACAAATGTATTATACAGAACCACAAATATCTCCCAGCATGTGTGGGTTGTCAACACCTTCAACCTGCTCTTCCCCTACAGAGAAAATAGGAAGAGACGTTGCCAGCTGTATGCAAACGCATGCAAACTTTCCAGATGGTACCACTTAGAATAAAACACCTTATAGTTAAGAGTTAATTAGATGCAACTAACTTTTCAGCACATGAGGATAAATTTGTGTGTTTTGTTTCAGAGAATCAGGATGACTGATTGTATTTCTCTAAAAATACGGTAGAATCAGTTGGGTAAGACCAAGAGGGGATGTCTGTCGAGGAAATATTAGATAAAACATTTAAACGGCTTCCACATTTCCATAAAATCTGCTACAATGAGTGTTTTGCTATAACAAAAGTGGGCAAAGCAATGTTCTAAAGGTGTACAGTAGTATGGAGAGAACTTTGCTCCATTGTTTTTGCTAATAACATCTTTGGTAAATGGAATATTGATTAAAAGAAAATGCAATCAAGTAATAAAGCTTTGAAAAACCTCTTGAACAAAAGAAGTTTTTAAGTGTAACATTACATCTTCCTTCCAACTGGTTCAGTTTGTTTTGAGTTTTTATGTTGTTTCCAGTTACATTTTTTTAAATTAACTTTTACAATTTTATATTTTCAAATTTCAGATTTCATTTTATGAATTGCAGCCATTTAAATTTTCATATAACAGTCCACCTTCTCCCCTCTTCTGGGGCGGTTTTCCTCCTGAGGGAAGAGCAAAGACTGATTTCTATAGGTCTGCATGAATGTTGGTAAAATTTCTACTGGTCAATAGCAATTTGTATTGTGCTGAAAGGGAAGGGAGTGGGATTTATGAAATAGAATTTAAAACAAGGTTAAAAAATATTAAGATCATTTGATTAAGATGTTTTACAGTTTCATCTCTGGGTTGCATTTTTATTTTTATTTTATTGACATAATAACACCTGTTCAGTTCCTTCAACAGCAATGGAAAAAAAAAAATCACCCCACACAATACTATACTGGTTGTTCCACTACCAATCCACTTCCAAGTAAAAACAAGGCCAGTGCCACAAACACCAATATCCATACTGAGACTTTTTCAAATTTAAGTTTGTAATATCATCAATTTTCTTACTTTTTAGACATTTCGTTGTTTATTTCTTTTTAGTTAAAACCAGGACGGAATTTTAACATGAAATTATATGAAAAACAGAACTAACATGCAAAACAAAAACAGTTTTCTATGGAATTTGCTTTAAAGGAAAAGTCAGTCAACAAGGAATAATAAATGGATCATTATCTATAAACTAAAACTATTACGTGATTTAATGAATTTAGCATTAATCAATAAAAAAAATTTCAAAATAATTTTTGTCGTGATCACTTCCTGCAGTGACGTCACGGTGCAGTAAGCCTAGCGCCATTCTCCCCGCTTTACAAGCAAAACAATGGGAACTACTAGACACATCTGCAATCAACAACAATTATTTAAGATTTCCAAGACTTCACCATTGATATTCATCAGAGCTATAGTGAAACTGACAATGCCCACGTGAATGGCAGTTGGATGTTGTAATACATCGGGAAAAAGTGAAAACAAAATTAGTTATTTCACCTTTTTGATTCATGATCCTCGTCGTTCGATTGCCAACTTGAAGAGGGAGGATTTGCCATCGAACTTCTGGGCAGAGAAAAAACTCGTAATATGTAGCCAACATTTGGAAGAAGAATGTTTTCAAGATGACTTGGATAATAGCGCGTTGTGACAAACACCAGATACAGCACTGGGACTTGATCAACAGCCGATACCGCACCGTGACGTCACAAACCAGTAGGTGGCAGTGGTGTTCTTTGACAAACATGGATGCCTGCAGTAAAGCACATTCAAGTTTACTCTTAATTAAAAACATTTAAAAACAAATTTATTGAACAGTATGTAATAATTTCATATTTAAAGTACTTTCAGAAAATTTTATTCTGACTATGACCAGACTTTTCCTTTAACTGCAAAAAATATTTATTTTAAGGGCAAATGATAGCAGTAAATCTGACAGTAGCGTTTGCCTTTTTGGAGCAAACAGCAACAATTTAACAATCTCTTTCTCATCTGATCAGAATGGTGAAAAAATAAATCAACTAAGACCAAATATGTGAGTTTTTAATAATGAGCATAAATCTTCCTCTATCCGTTTTGATTCAACATTTGAATAGCTGTCCTACCAAATAAACAGGATGTTAGGTCATTGCTTTACGCTGATTTGAATGTGATTGTTGGTTGTCGAATCTTAAGAGGAAGCAGTGAAGCTCTCAAAACAAGGGAAGCAAGTTTTGTATCATGACTGTTTGTTAAACAAGTTTACTGAAAAGCAGAAGAGTAATACTGGCCCTAAATGGTATAAATATCCTCACAGCAGACCTCTCTTCATGAAGCAAAGCTTCACATCATTCTTTTCTCTAAAATCAATTCAATTAAAGTTGGTCACACATTTCATGTGGTCTAATCAATTTGTTCTGAAGGTAAAATATACAGACTTCACCTGTTTAAGTGTGTTAATTTGTATTTGTCTTTGATTATTTATTTTTTTGCTTTTATTTTCTCCTAAGTTTTCTGTCTACATTTATTTTCTCCTTCTAGGGCATGGATTTCAGGACAATTCGTTAACATTACAAAACATAGAAGATAACCAAGACTGGAATGAAACTTAAATACTAAAATCTTCCAAATCAAACTCTACCGCACCAGATTGCATCCTTTCCAGTTTCCACTTTCTACCCTTAGAATCATTTGGTCCCCAGCTACTTAAGCTTATTTCTTTACTTTTTTTGTATTCACATAATCTCCTGGATTTTAGAGATTAATCATCCTAACAAATGTTTATATCTTTTGCAATTTTGTACGAAAAATATAACTTAACTGAATCCTTTAAACAGAGTTGGTCCGAGGCATAATCAAACTAAGCAGCTACTTATGGGTCCAGAGCAACTAGGGGGCCCCTAGGGTCCCCAAGACAAATGTATTGTTTGCTGTTTTAGAGTTAGAAAAACTTTATTGTACTTTTTTATACACAGAGTGTATTCAAAACGAAATTTCAATGCATACAGCTTTTCAAAAGTGCATGGGTATCTCACAGCAGTGAAATTAACATTTCCATTTATAAAGTGCAGCAGTGTTCAGAAGAATATGGTGCAAATGCAGCAGAAATATTGAGTTGAGTTCTGTTTAAAAGATTTGAAAATTCACCATGTAGTGCAAATATGATGTTTACAACTGTGATGCAGAGTCTTGATTTGTGACGGGATCAGAGTTTTCAACAGTTTAATAGTTTGATGGCAGCGGGGAAAAAGCTGTTTCAGAATCTGCTAGGCTAGACCTGCAGCAGCGGATTGGAAGTCTCTTCCCAGATGGCAGCAGAGAGAAACATGGTGGAGGTGTGAGGGGTCATTGGTGATGGTACAGGCTCAGGACAAGCAGCGCTGGGATGAAATTTTTTTAATGGAGGGGAGCGGAGCACTGATGATCCTCTCTGCTGTTCTCACCACTCTTCTCACCTTTTTCCAGTCCGAGACGTTGCAACCCTGTGGTTGTGAGGATGGGTGGGGGCAGGTGGGCTCTCCTCATCCTCCACAAGAAGTAAAATGCTCTCCTGTGCCCTTTTGACCAGTGAGGTGGTGTTTACAGTCCAGGTGAGGGTGTCTGTGATGTGTACCCCCAGGAATTTGGTGCTGCAGACCACCTCTACAGCTGACTTGTTGATGACCAGTCGAGCGTGGTTAGGTTTTTTGCTTATATACTGATTCAATCATGTGGAAATCATTACTTATACATTAAGTAATGTCATTACTTGACAAGTTGTGTGTCAGATCTCCTACAGTGAAGTCACAATTGATTTTGCAAAGACAAAAGCTGAAAAGGACAGATTTTAAGGAGTGATTGCATTACTGAGACAGAAATGTAACATAAAAATATTACATGTTCCCATATGATTTTCATAAATATATATTTTACATACATTTACATATGTTTAAATTGTTTTAACAGCTATTTCTTCATCCTAAAATGTCATTTCGTTCTCAACCTGGTTTCAGCTAGCTTTTAAATCCATTATTTAAAATCATATTTGATGGTTTATCATTTGATTTAATGATATCTGACACCTAAAAAGAATGAAGCATGTGATACTTTTATTGTAACTTAACTTAGTACTATTTTATTTGATTAGTTTTAGTAACATTAGGTAATGTATACAAACAGGAGACTGGCTTGGCACTGGCAGAGCTGTGATGCGTTCATAGTAGGTGTGTAAATTATCTGATTATTGAACTGTTGATTTAAATCAATAAATATCATGGGCAGAAACAATGGGCCCTAGGGCCCCATGGAGGCTTTGGCTGAACCTGTCTTTCAATTTGTCTTACACCCAATTCATTTATAATTTGGTTCTCATCTCTATTTAGGCCATGTATCTTTAAAATTCCTGAAACAACAGAATTAAATCCCGCAAACATTTGATCAAAACTATAACCAAATTTCCTCACAGTAGACAAGCAGAAAGTTTAAACCTATATTAGGTTTCTGTGCCATTAAAGCTCATACACTAACAGATCAAAAATTTAAAAGCATGAGATGGGAACGACACAAATGATCAAAGTTCTAGTTTTTATTTTTGTGTCTTTTGTGATTTAACCATTGGACCCAAATGCACACTGAACATAATAAGCAAACTTTATACCCAGTTCACTCCTGGAGATCTATGGTTTATTATTTATTTGCATACATGTGTAAGTAAAATACAAACAGTAATAAATAGTATATTTACTAGACATTTATTATTATTGAAATGTGTCAGGGTTTTTTTTATTATTATGGCTACTTACAGCCTGAAAACTGAGAGCCAGAGCTTGCAGGCATGCATAATACATGAGATAGTAAGAGATGAAGGGCAATGTCCTGATTCTCCTCTGCAACTGCTGACCTATGCAACAAACCTCTAACACACAATGTGAGGCAAATCCTCATCTAATGCATCACAACCCATATCCCCTTTGCTGAGTGTGCATGTGCTGCAGCCAAGTGCTTGGCTGCGCCAGCAGGACACATCACACACATTTCAGTTCAGTCACAAAAATCCACAACCATGAAAAACAACCAAGATAGAGATTTAATGAGATATAATTTTATTTAGAGAACTACTAAACTCTTTCAAAACTCTTTTTTCAGGTTTAATCACCCATGTTTTTTATTTATGTCCATTCATCTATTGTCAGCTCTGCAGAAATACTGACCCCATCCGGTGCATCAATGTCATTACAGCCTATGAATTAATCCTTTTTCATCAAAGGGACATTAGCGCCATTTATTGGAACTATGAAGAACTGATTTTACTGATACAAAAGCCTCATTAGAACTTATTCAGTAAAGTTGATGTAAAACTTTTAGTAGTAAACTTTTTCTTATCAAATAACAATAGTTCAATTACATTTAATTATATATCTTTAATCTGATGTTCCCTCCCATATCATTAGAAGGGTAAAGAAAATAAAAACTTTAAAGAAGCATATTCACCTGTTCTCTGACAGCTAGAGCTAAAATATGCTGTTACTAAGCAACCACTGCTAAGAAGTTTGACTTGAGAATTAGAGCTGCATTAATTAAAGCTGGAAATTAATATAAAATGCTTTTGAACTTAAACTTTCTCAAGTCGTATGTTATGATGAACGAGCAAAACCAGCATATGACAAATGCAGCAATTAGTCAAAGTTTTTGTTGATAAATACTCGGTATTTTTATCTAAACAAAATTATGATTATTACTTTTTTTTTTTTTTTTTTTTTTAGAAGTCAAAATGACTTTGGGGGCCAAAGTGGGGCCAGTGGTTTTTCATAGGATCTAAGCATGAAAGCTGTGATCTCATGTCATGATGGAAACTGATATTATGTATTCAGACTAGGGGCCATAGCAGGGGCCAAGGCCAATTTAATAGAGGCACTGGCTCCTGCTGGACCTTGTCTAGAACCGCACATCCATTGTACCATTTGTTATAGTCCTGACAGCTCCTCTGAAGAAGCAAAATGTGTTATTATAAGTTTTTGATGTATATGAGCATTTGTCAAAGTTTATTTTGAATAAATTCAAGTCAGCAATTAAAGTAGAACGTTTGAAATAACAAGCTACACCCGTTATGTATTTCAGCTCTTATAGTGGTGATTTGTGGATATGAATGCATAAAATCATCAGTCAAATCCCCTTAAACAAAATTGTAAACGGTTCATAGAAATTATGAAAAAGATTTATAGAATCAAATATTTAATCTGAATAAAACCAATTTCACTTGAATTATTAACCACATATCAGCAAAAAAATATCTTAATACATTTTCAACATGTTCAATCAAATCTATTTATCTCATAAGTTACCTTTATTTAATTTCCATCAGTATAAGAGTTTATATTTAATATTTTCTGAGAATTAATTCAGTAGCAAAGCATATTGTGAAAAACTTTAAAGATTCAAACTGATTTAAAATAATCATCAGACTGAAATAAAAAAAATCCTTGAAAAAGAACTGATGATTGTAATATAAAAAGCAATAAAGCAGTTAAGAAAATAAAACATAAGATTAAGAATCAGGGTACAATGTGACTAACCAACAAGAAAAATGATGGCCTCATATTTTAGTTTTAATCCATCTAATTTCTAACAATCTTAAAATCATTATCTTACCTGAAATTAAATAAATAGTATTTTTCCAAATAACTTTCATCACTTTAAAGCTAACTTGTCAGAAAATAATAAAGAAACCTCAGATTTACTGATTTTGATGTCAGATGTTTTAGCATCAGCAGATTTTCCAACACCAAAATAAGGAAAAGGTTTCTCAGTGAAAGTGTCTCTGTGAGTGTAGATGTGAGACATGTCTTCAGGGTCGTAGAAGGACACCTCCCCCCTGTCATAGTCCAGCTGGACTCTGATCCTCTGGAGACTCTTCTTCACTGTGAGAGTCTGACCAACAACATTATTGTATTTTCCATCACAATGCCACAAACACCAAATTCCATATTCTGGTGAAGCCTTTATCTCTCCCTTCCTGTCAACAGACTCTTTAGCCAATCCAACAATCCAGTCAGGATGATCTCCAACCTCCACCTCCCAGCTGTGTTTCCCTGAGCTGAAGCCCTCAGAACCAAAAACATTGTAGTAATTAGTGTTTCTCTCTGGATTATCAGGAAGCTGCTGCCATGTGTCTCCACATCTCACACTGGTCAGATCATCAGACAGATGCAGGTATCCACTAGCAGTGTTTGGGTCCAGAATGACAGGACTGAAGTGGACCTTGTCCTTCATCTTCTCCCAGACTCTGAAGGACAGGTTGCCCAGGTGTTTGGCCACATCTATCAAAGCTCCTGAGACCAGCTATGGATCTGACAGTGAGCTCTGGGCTCTGGCTCTGCTCTGAGTGGCTTTATAACTGCTGAGGAACGACACCTGGTCTTTCTGCAGGTCTTCTTCAACAGCAGAGATACTGTCTGACAGAGAGGAGATCTGCTCCTGAATCCTCTTCATCTCTCTGCTGATAGTCTTCCCCTTCTGCTCCTCTTCCTCCCTCAGAGCTGCCAGTCTGGACTCCTCTTCCTCTCTCAGGAACTGGTGGAGCTTGTTGAACTCTGCTCTGATCTGTCTCTCTGTGGACAACAGCTGCTTCTTAGAGTGTTCAATCACATCATTGTATGTTTTCTCCACCTGTTTGTGTTTGTTCCTCTTGTCCTGCAGAGACTTTAAGTCAGATTCCAGCTGCTCCTTCAGCTCACTGACTGCTTGTTCTATAGGAACCACTTTGTGACTCTGGTGGAGAGAAAACTCACAGACAGGACACACAGCTCTCTGCTCGTCTTCACAGAACCAATAAGGAACCTCTGGGTGTTTTTCACACACCACCTCCTTCTCCGGCTTCTGTTCCCTTGTTATCCCATTTAATGAATCAGCAAGTTGTTTGAGTGAAAAGTTTATAGATGGAGTTTCTTTTGCCAGTATTTTGCAGATGGGACAGTTCTTGTTTCCAGTTTGTTCCCAGAATTTCTTCAGGCAGCTTGAACAGAAGCTGTGGTTGCAGCTCAGAGACACAGGATCTCTGAAAGTCTCTGAACACACATGGCAGCTTAGGTAACTTTCCAAAAGTCTCTCTGCCATTTTTTGTGAATTATTTCAACAGCAGGACTCACCAAAGTTTCTGCTTCTTCTTCTTAAAATCCTCCAGATATTTCTCTCGTTTTCCAGCAGAGATCTAACACCCAGTAATGGCGTCTCAGCTCAGTTCAATGACGCCTGAAAATACTTTCAGTTTCTATAACCTGTAATTCAATGTTTTTAATCTGCTGTGGCAGATTTCGTCCAGCTGGTGGTGCTGTTGGACTATTCTGATTGGTTATAACTTGTAGTAAAAGCGTAAATAAGTGTTTGATAATTATTCATATTATTTTTTAGTATTTCTCTATTTGAAAAAGGTATTTGCCAATGAGCATAATTATATGGCCAATTTCATCAATTTCATTAGCAGAATGTCATCAGAGTGAATTATTTCCTTCAAGTTAAACGAAGAAATGTAATCCATTTAAATTTTCGGCCATTTTTATAATTCTTTCAAAAATAATTGTATCCCTTGGTAAGAAAGGATAAAGAAAACATTGTTTATTCTTTGAAAGAGCAAAAATTTAACATTATGAATCTTTTTTAAAAAGGGTTTTTTTTTTACACGAGTTATAAATGTATATATATGTTTTTTTTTTTTTTCATTTCTTGTAAGTTACGGTGTGGGGAAAAGTGGGTAGAGTTTTGGTACTTTTCTTGTAGGTCTTTTTTTTTTTTTTTTTTAGCTTGTTAGTCTTGGTCCTCACTACCTACTGGTTGGAGGATGTAATGCACGTCCTTTTAACATACAGGTCAATCAAATAGTCAACATTGGAACTCGGCAGTCCGATAACAACATCCGAATAATAAAGGCATCTTGTACTGGGTGTAAATCTGAACCCAGAGTATTTCACTAAAAGATCCTTTCTTAATAAAGCCTCAGCATCTTCTAGAATATCCAGAGCTGCTCCTCCTCCATTTCTGTCTCTTCTATACAAGGTGTAGCCACCAACATTTGATAAAGAATTATCAAAGCACTCATCCAATGGGTTTCTGTCAGTGCCAGAATATGAACACCATTGCTTCAGCATCTATTATTCATTTCCTCCACTTTATTCCTAAGTCTGCAAATATTTAGGTGGGATAAAAACAAAACATTTTTAGAAAAAAATAAAAATTAAAGTCAGTTATATTGTTAAAACTTACATTCATAAATAAAATAATTTATGAAATCATTCACTGACCAAACTAAAAAATGAAATCCAAATTACCATCCTTGGTTTGATTATCATTTGGCCACATAATCCGCTAATCAAACCTCAATGTGGATTTTTCTCCCCTTTCCTTTGCAACCTTTAGTTTGAGCCAGAATTCCTTTAACCTCTGCAGCACAGCCTCTGAGAAATCCTGACCATCTTTTAATCCATGATGGCATCAATGATAATGTTTTTCCTCCTGAGTTTATTCTCAGTATGGTCCAGTTTTATGAACACATGTCCTTCACTTCCTGTTTGTAACCAGTTTATTCTCCCAATGTTTTAATTTAGCTTCAGATTCAGCCTGTTGAATTCATCTCCTCCATTTCCTCCTGTGTGAACTTCAGGCCTTGTCCTTCTTTAATCACAATACAGAAGAAGAAGAAAATCTCCTCTTGCTGAGTCAGGATATCTGTAAAGATTTTTTTTTTTATCAATCAAACATCTTTGTGAGGAAGGATCTAGAGACAAAACACTAATTTTCACAAGCTGCAGCTTTTTAGGAGGTATCATACCAGGATGAACCAGCAGATGTTAAATGAATCCCCTTTTCAGTCGAGGCCTATCACGCCTTGCAGTCTGGGTGTTTCCTAGATCAGATTCCTGGTTTGACTCTGATGTATTTCACAGAATATGAAGAAATAATAGAGACCAATATCACTTTGTTACAGAGAGTGCATAATGTGATAAAGGTGTGACTGGATCAATGTGATGTTTGGTAGATTCAGACCAGCAACTCACTCAGAGGTATAGTATGGCAGCCATTTTCAGCTGTCCTACCATACCTGCTAAGTTTGAATTCAACAAGAAACAAACAGAATAATCAGAGTCTAAAATGAAGTGACTGATCAAATCTGTGTCTCCATCCAATCACATTCA
Organism: Cyprinodon tularosa; assembly: GCF_016077235.1. Classification (NCBI taxonomy): domain Eukaryota; kingdom Metazoa; phylum Chordata; class Actinopteri; order Cyprinodontiformes; family Cyprinodontidae; genus Cyprinodon; species Cyprinodon tularosa. The sequence continues at coordinate 807,609 of NW_024039092.1, forward strand.
GAGTAGAACTGTACAGACAGCAGAGTCCAAGACATGATACAGATGTGAGAACTGCTGTCTGGAAACAAGTCAAACTGAGACGGTTCCTCACCTCTATGCTCTATTAATCACCTGTCTCTATGGAGATATGCAGATATTTGAAACATAGATGTTCATAATAATCAGTCCTATTTATTAGGACCTGTCAGTTTGAATAGTTTGAATTCATTTATCTACTTTAATTTGAATTATTTCCAAAGAAAAACAGCAGTTCTGTTGTTTTACTTTAATGTTGAACAGCTGATTGGAGCATCTACAATCAGAGATTCAACATTTTCATCTTAAGGTTTGATTTATGATTTATTCTGACTTTACCAACATAAACAGATCCATGTGATGATCAATATTCTGGATTATAGAATCTATTATATCTTTGCAGCTCCCAAAGTTTTCATTAAGTTTAACTTAAATGCGAACATATAAGATAAATAAAGAAAAGAATAAAACAACCTGATTTATTGTAGAGTTTATAACATCAATAACAGAACAAACAAGTATTTAACAATTCACAAAACATTTGTTATGACAAAAATATTCCAAATTAAATCAATGGCTTGTTTTCTTGATAGTGATACTAACAAAAATATTCCATTTATTTCAGGACTAAATGTTAGATTTTCTATTTTTCAGTACAAAGTATATTGTGACAAAATAGCACTGAACTGAAATACTCAACAGATTAAGAGAAAAAAAAACATGAAAATGGGCCAAACATTGTAAAAATTAAATAAAGGAGTCAAAAAAATAAAAAATAAAATAAATGATCTCATGGCTCAGAGGTTGCTAACAAAATAAATATATAATGTCTTTTGACTTTATATTTAGGTTTATAATCAAATCCATTTAAATAGAAATTTACACCTTTATCATTTTCTGACATAAAAAACAAAAAGTATTTTTCCAAATAACTGTCATTGTTTTAAAGTTAGGTTGTCCTAAAATAATAAAGAAACCTCAGATTTACTGATTTTGATGTCAGATGTTTTAGCATCAGCAGATTTTCCAACACCAAAATAAGGAAAAGGTTTCTCAGTGAAAGTGTCTCTGTGAGTGTAGATGTGAGACATGTCTTCAGGGTCGTAGAAGGACACCTCCCCCCTGTCATAGTCCAGCTGGACTCTGATCCTCTGGAGACTCTTCTTCACTGTGAGAGTCTGACCAACACCATTAGTGTATTTTCCATCACCATGCCACAAACACCAGAATCCATATTCCGGTAAAGCCTTTATCTCTCCCTTCCTGTCAACAGACTCTTTAACCAAACCAACATTCCAGGTAGGATGATCTCCAACCTCCACCTCCCAGCTGTGTTTCCCTGAGCTGAAGCCCTCAGAACCAAAAACATCGTAGTAATTAGTGTTTCTCTCTGGATTATCAGGAAGCTGCTGCCATGTGTCTCCACATCTCACACTGGTCAGATCATCAGACAGATGCAGGTATCCACTAGCAGTGTTTGGGTCCAGAATGACAGGACTGAAGTGGACCTTGTCCTTCATCTTCTTCCAGACTCTGAAGGACAGGTTGCCCAGGTGTTTGGCCACATCTATCAGAGCTCCTGAGACCAGCTGTGGATCTGACAGTGAGCTCTGGGCTCTGGCTCTGCTCTGAGTGGCTTTATAACTGCTGAGGAACGACACCTGGTCTTTCTGCAGGTCTTCTTCAACAGCAGAGATACTGTCTGACAGAGAGGAGATCTGCTCCTGAATCCTCTTCATCTCTCTGCTGATAGTCTTCCCCTTCTGCTCCTCTTCCTCCCTCAGAGCTGCCAGTCTGGACTCCTCTTCCTCTCTCAGGAACTGGTGGAGCTTGTTGAACTCTGCTCTGATCTGTCTCTCTGTGGACAACAGCTGCTTCTTAGAGTGTTGAATCACATCATTGTATGTTTTCTCCACCTGTTTGTGTTTTTTCCTCTTGTCCTGCAGAGACTTTAAGTCAGATTTCAGCTGCTCCTTCAGCTCACTGACTGCTTGTTCTACAGGAACCACTTTGTGACTCTGGTGGAGAGAAAACTCACAGACAGGACACACAGCTCTCTGCTCGTCTTTACAGAACAGTTTAGGGTCTTCTTGGTGTTTACTGCAGACCACCATCAGCTGCTTTTCTCCTCTTTCTGTCTCAGATGATCCAGATTTCTTTCTTCCAGTAAAAGAATCAGCCAGTTCCTTTAGAGTGAAGTTCACTCTAAAGGAACTGGCTGAATTTCTTCAGGCAGTTTGAACAGAAGCTGTGGTTGCAGCTCAGAGACACAGGATCTCTGAAAGTCTCTGAACACACATGGCAGCTCAAAACTTTCCAAAAGTCTCTCTGCCATTTTCTAAAGAATTATTTCAACAGCAGGGCTCACCAAAGTTTCAGCGTCTTCTTAAAATCCTCCAAATATTTCTCTCCTTTTTCAGCAGAGATCTAACACCCAGTAATGGCGTCTCAGCTCAGTTCAATAACGTGTGAAATTACTTTCTGTACTTTAACCTGTTAGTCATAAAATAAGGTGCTGTATCAGGGTAAATTACGTATCTTTTATAGATTTACTTCTTTTCCTCAAACAATCTGCAGTGTCAGTTTGCCTCCAGCAGATGATGCTGTTGGAGCATCTTTTGCAGCTGAACGATGGGCTTCTGGAAGGTTTTTGGGTTTTTTTGCCTTTTTTATCCTTGCAAAAAAACTAAATTAAATAATAATTTTCTGACTATTTTAACTTAATTTTAAACATTCAACCTGACACTAATTAAATTCATTTATGAAAACAAAACATCTTTAACTACTGGATTTTACATCAGTTCTGGTGTCTGTTGATAAATAATTCTTCTTATGTCAGTCTTTTCAACATTTTTGATTTTTATTTCCCTATTAAAACAGAAGACTCATCAGGTGACCAGCAACATATTTATTTAAAAGTTCTTTAACCAACATTTTGGACCAATACATGATTTTAGTCATTATCAGTTGTTTTTGTTTTCTCATATTGATAACAAACATTGAGGAACAACAAAGAATAGCTCCTAAATATATTAATCCCAAAATAAATCTATACATTTTTGGTTTGATTTTATTAGGGCTTAATGATTACAAAGGTTGCCCTTAATCAGGTGATATAGGAGATTAACACTGTCCTTACTTGGGCCACAAAATTAATTATAATCCAAAAAATAATATCTTAAAAGTTTGAAAAAAAAAATAAATACAAAAAGGATCAACTTTATTTACTGATTTTCTTTCTTTTTTTTCTGAAGTAAAGCCAAAATAAATAATCTAAAATTTTAATAACCTTCTCAATAATCGGATATAATATTAATTTACAGTAATCAAATTCTTCTAAATAATAGTTAGTAGATTTGTGCAGTTTTCCATGGTGTTATTTTTATCTGATGAACTCCACGTTTCAGAGGTAAATCCTCCATGATATCCCCCTAATCTATAGCCAGTCAGATTTAGGTCAGGACTTTGTCTGGGCTACTAAGATTTTCAGCACAGATGATTATATTAAAGATAAAAGAAAGAAAGTCTATAAATTAGGGCTGCAACTAATTCTTATTTTGCTAATCAGTTAATCCGTCTATTATTTTTCAATTAATTGATTTCTAAATTAGTTGATGATTATTTCAATAATTGATCGATCATGATTAATCACATAGTTTCATCCCTCGTATAAATGTTTAAATTTATAATAGAAATAATAGAATAGTAGAAATAATGTAAAGCTGCACTGCTTGAGATCACTGCCATAAACGAAGCTGGGTATAAGTAATGCACAGCATAGTTTAAACTGTTAGGTAATATTTGTAATATTAAAAGGTCATTTCAAAAGGCAGGTTGGAAAACTGTGACTTTATCATAAGGTTTTTTTTAATACATTGTGGTAATGGAAATAGATTTCTTGATTTAAAACTGTTCAAATGAAGTCTTCAGCAGAGTTTCCTACCTAAATGATTGAATCAAACAAGCCTGCTCTGCAACATTGATTGGCTTTATTGATAACTTTAATATCTTCTAAGAAGGGAGACACCTCTTCAAGAGAGATGGATTTCACTTTAATAGATCAGGTGCAAAACTTTTGAATTCCAACATTTTCTATAGCCAGATTAAATTGCATGATGTGAATGAAAAACAGAAAAAGAGTCTCCATGATGATAATCATCACCCTGAGGAGGCCTATGCATGAAAGTTCTTGGGAAGGGAAAAAGAACAGAATGAACAAATAACAAAGAAGCAGATAGTTGATGAGGTGATGGATAAATACAGCACACCTTAATCATTGCTTTGGAGCATAGTGTCCGCTCCTAAAACGCCAAAAAACAGGTGTGAGACCCCAACACAAGCATCTACCCTCCAAAAAGACCCCTGCAAGCCATCCAGAGCAAAATCTCCCATTTCCCACCCAACTTTAAAGCTGAATGTGTCCATTCAACATGATAATTCGACCTGTAACTGCATTTAAAACTAAAACATGCAAGAGAATCTTTCTTTGAGATTATCAACAAAAACAACAATGCTTGCACGTTATTTGCCACAGTCGACAGATAAACCCTCCTATCCAGTGGCAGCTGGTGGAGTTTTATCGACGGCAGGCTATAAATTCAAAATACACGTATACCATAAACCAATTAAATGCATACCAAGTTATCACACCAGTATATTTATTTGAACAGCATGAACAAAACAAAACATAAAAACACTTTATAAAAACAAACTATGATTTCATGTACAGGTTTGCTTTTTGTACATAGATTGTGCCCTTCTGTCCTTGACAGAAGCAAATTTCTGAATGACTCTATGGTTCAACTCAGGGATGTTATTTATTAGCTTCTTCTCATTAGAGAGCATGGCCAGGGAAATGAGACAGTCCTGTGACATCATGTTCCTGAGGAAGGTCTTGATCATCTTGTGTGTTGAGAAGTACCTCTCAGATTCAGCTGTGGTCATGGTAGTTGTGATGAGAAACTTCAGCAGAGCCACAGTCTCTGAGAAGGTGTCCTGAAGATTGTTTCCCATGAAGAGCTTGTACAGACCCACAGCAGTACTGCAGCTCTTGAACTCTTCATTGCTGTAGATTAGACCCAGCTCAGTTCTCAGCTTGTTCTTGATGAGCAGTGGGAAATGAAGAGTTCTTCCTTACTTGTAGCCCTTTAAAGGGACCTTTGCACTTGATTAAAAACAACATTGGTTAGCACTAGGATATTTTATTTAGCACTGCACTTTAAGCATAGATTTGCACATAAAGAACAGTTTGCATATACGGTTTTTAAAACATTAATTTAATATTTATTGTGTATTTTAATAGTTAGCATGTAGCCTTTTGTTTCGGGCTCTCCACAGCTGCTGTCTATTAACAATTGGGGTGGTTGTCTGTTGAAAAGAGAATTGATGTTTAGAACAAGCAAAGGTTACTGTTTAGAAACTTTAGCAAATTTTAGTGAAAAGTCTGTTGGAAGGTAGTGCAAAAGAAGTGTTGTGGTGCTAGGAAGCTGACAAGGTGTTTGGGGGTCCAGACACCAATTATATATTATGGGAGAGACCATGGAAAACATAGGGGGATTTGTGCACATTGTTTGTGGGATCTCTAAGGTGTTTGGGTGTAAGTTTAAAGGGCTCATAGAATGGTTCTATAGGGTATTTGGTGCTGTTCCTTAAAAGCTAGAAACCCTTTATGTCAGTATCCACTAAAGCTGCTGGCAGAAAATCCAAAACTCTGGTCATTCTGCTCTTTCAGACTGTACAAACCAAACATCTCTGACAGTGTGAATGTGTTATACACTGGAGATGACGTAAGGTCTTGGAGTTTTCAATTTAGGTCTGTGCCCATAGGCAGGCACTGTCGATTACATCTTAATTACCATTTCACACAAATTGCTTTGCCCTCATCTGGACTTGTTTCATTAAAAATGTTTAAAATTGAGTCTAACACCACAATGTAATTGAGAATAGGTTTGCCACATGCTTCACATTTAGAGAATTCCTTATAATGTAGCTGATATAGCAAACTCCAAATTCGGAAGGTTTAAACCATTCTGAAAGGAGTAAAGCGTTAAAACACAAACACGCATCTTACCTGTAGCATATCAGCACCAGCGACTACTTTTAAAGCACATTAACCACAGCACCAAGTGTGTGGAATGGGCCGCGTTAAGAGCCACTCTCCGATGCTGCTGATAATGTGGTCCTGTATCGCTGAAAGAGGACAGAAGCTGGAGGAATTTAAGAGGTTGATTCCCACTGGGGTCACTAAAACCAAAAGTATAACAACTACTCCATGGCTATTTAGATAAAAGCACCCAGTGAATGCCGAATATTATACTTTAAGAGAATATGAGTGGGTTGAATGTGTAACAACTCACATATTCAAGACTTTTTGAACCACAATAAACTTTGCACTTCAGTGTGTGCAAAAATAAAGGTGGAAACACAATATTTCACTTTTTAAAGTCACTTTTGAAAGACTAGAAAACAGAATTTTTCTGTGACTTTGAGTATATTGACTGTTTACAAATCAATTTTATAGATATGGTGATTACAGATTAAAAATCCTTCAGTATTACCATTTATGGAGCTGCTACCCCAATCTTAAGCTACAAAGAGTGACTTTACTCATTTCTTTCTATTTGTTCAGCCATTAGAATTTTATTTCTCAATACTCTATAATGTAGTTTAGCCACTAAAGCCTAATATTTATCAGTAAAGCCAGAGGTCAGCCCTTTTATTTGGTGTGTATCCTATGAGTCCGACATGTTACTTCTCTTGTAAATCAGAGACTGGAAGCAGCTCTAACTGTCAAGGGAGAAGTATTGTTCCTCAGATGCTCATCCTCAGCTTCCTTCCATTTTTTTTTTTCAATTAAATCTGTTTGCCTGTATATATGAGTCCCAGGGTATGATTTATGAAAGGCTGAGGAGAAAGGTACGTTATGCACTATGGAATGTGTATGAGGGATTATATCAGTGGTTAAATAAAAACTATATTGAGACTCAATAAAATGAACAGGTCAGGTGAATAATCATAAATAATAAATTTCATTTGAAACCAAATTGTGTTTATAATGTAATGTCTAACTGTAAACTGTAAAAATATTGTGAATAAAAGTATTTATTTTCCCAGAAAATATTTTACTGCGGGAAAGAAAATACCAGAGCCATAACGTACCAACCGTATAGAATTATCAAAGAAAAAAAACAGACTTTAGTTATTAAATGCCTTAAAGGTAAAATGGAGGATGTTCTTATTCCAGGTGGATCATAAAAAATAAGTGTTCCTTCTAATTTTCAATGATTTTGGTGATATGTTTACATAAAGTTGTCCTACTTGCTCGTCCACAGGTAGCTAGTGGCGAGTCTGACATAGTGCGAAACTTGCAAATCTTTTGGAAAGTTAGCCTGTATGAGCGATGCAAATGGAACTTTTAAACGGCGTTCCCTCTGAGGAGTGGGTACAGGGTTCTGCTGGAGGTTTCTTCCTGTTAAAAGGGAGTTTTTCCTCTCCACTGTCGCTACAAGTATGCTTAGTGTGAGGGATTGTATTTGAGTCAATGAGTCAGTGCAATCAACTGGTTTTCCTTAGATAGAAAATTTTGAATCAATTTGACTGTATGATCTGGTTGAACTATAAAGTGCCTTGAAATGACTTGTGTTGTGGATTGGCACTATATAAATAAACTGAACTGAATTGAATGCGGTTTTTGAGCAAATATTCTGGGATGGTGTTTTTAGCTCTTTCCTTTGAGATTCAGTCGTATATACTGAATCCCAAAGGAAAGAACTACAGCATACCCATCAGGTAGCAATCCCAAACTATCTCAGTGCCACTGTATATTAATGGCAGAAGCAGCTTTAAAAGATAAACACTGTTTGATGTCCTGAAATCAGACTCTTAAAAAAAAGGAATTGTTTTTTGCTCCACCTTTTTACTTCAATCCTTCTCCCGTTCTCTTTAACCTTGAAAATGGCTTCCCAAAGCGCAGTCACTGGTAAATATCAAATAGGCAATATCATTAAGGAGCTTTGGCAGTAATAAACAAAGAGCCTTTCACGCCCTTGCAGTGTAGTGGTGCCATCATACATATTGATCAACAGTGGTGCAAACCCATTTTAACTTCATTTTCAGGGCTATATAAAGACTGGCATGTCTTAATTTGGTGCACTGATGAATCATTCATCTCTGCGTACATGAGGGACTCCGTGAGATCATTGCCGGACTGAAAGCCATCACACAAAAATTACTTCAATGAGCAAAGCAAAAGGCAGGAGCAGAAGCTGTTTGGCTGTTCAGCAGAAAGTCAGAAACCACCGCTCACCTTAAAAAGAAATGCTTAACAATGGGAGATGATAGTTCAGTGTCTTCATTTACAAAACAACTAATCAAAGTAACAATAACTATTTTAAATCCACTCAGGCTTTTTATTGAAACAAATTCAAATTCAATTTAGACATCTGTAAAGGTTGTTAAAGCTAAAACTGTACCATAGTAAACCTGATTCAGGTTGCTTGATGCAACCAATGGCTTGTCAGCTGTACAAAAATAACTCCTTAAAGAGCTTAAACAGCATCTAACAGCATCATTATTGAAGATCAACTGGAAATCCACCACAAAAAAGTTGTCGTAAACTGACCAGCCAGACACTGGTATTTATCGGAGCAGCAACCAACAGGTTTCTGGTTACTCTGGAGGAGCTACCATGATTTAGATCTCAGGAGGGAGAATCTGTCAGAATGACAGGATTTAATCAGGCACTATAGTTTCCAAAGAAATGTGGAACATCTCCTGCAAAAATGTGAAAAAAGGAGTTCAAGTCAAACTGATTAAAATACAAACATGTTTTGGCCATAGATAATATGTAGGGTGAGACAGGAAACCTGGAACACACAATCGTTTTTAAAGGCTGAAAAAACAAAACAAAAGAACCCTAAAACTTAAGAGTGGGATGAGATTCCTTCTCTCTGCAGAACAAAAACACTTAACACACACTCTGAACTGCAGTGAAATAGCTTATGTCAACATATATTCATATGTTAAAACGGTCCACTCAAAGCCCAGACATAATATTAACCACAGTAAATAGGTGGTATTCAAAGGTCTTAAAACCTATTTCTCAAACTGCCTGGGATTAAGATAAATTGCAAAGAGAAACGGTCAAACATCTGAGTTTTAAAATGTATAAACCTAGTACAGAGATATTGTAGTAGAAGGATTGCTGTGAATGATGGTTCTACAAAGGATTCAACAGGAGGATTGAATACTAATTAATTGCACATTCAGAGTTTTCCTTATTATCTCTTTTTTTTACCAATCAACACATTTATATTTCTAAAGTCTCCTTTAACTGTGTTTTTAAAGTCTCTTTATTCAGGTTGATCTTATTAATTTTTTGTCTTGTAGTTTTATGCCTGCCCATCTGTTTTAAACCTTAACACCAAGAGTTACACTGGGCTGTATGAGAAGTACTCTTTAGATAACGTTTTCCTGATTGATTCATTGTATGATCTTCAAAAAACATTAAACCCCATTTTGATTTGTGCTGATTTATACCGCAGTGAACGAAATAACATATTGGTTCTGTTTTGACAACAGCAAAAAAACATAGTATAATAATATCGTATAGTGTATAAGTGGGTGTTTTTTCTATGGATAAAACAGATTTCTCTGTCCTGGCAGGTGACTATTATTTTTTTTTTTTTCCAAAACTAATATGAGCTTTACTTTTCTTTCTCAACAGACCCCAAAAGCAACCAGGAAGCATGGATACATTAGGGCTTTCAATTATAAGAACCCAGGGAACCCTGGGGCTGAATTCCCCATTCAGGCCTCTTACCACCCAACTATTGCACTAACATGCCTTCTAATAGCAGAGCCCTGATGCTGCACTTCTCAACACTCACTTAACCTACTGTATTGCCTGCAGTCAAGATGTGCCTTGTTCCAGTCAGGTATTGGAATAATACAGTTTCAGAAAGAGGAGAGAATAAGACAAGGCAGTGCTATCTAACGGATCTTCATGTTTAGATATGAGAGGCTGCAGTTCAGTCCTTCTGGTGATTAATAAAACAATTATCAATTTCTGTGCACTTTGTAGGTTTTTACTTACTTTCCCAGAGCAAAGCACTCCAGCCTGACAGTCACTCCTTTGGCAGCCATTACAGATGTGGGGAAATGCACTTCAATTTTGGGCTCGTATTCACCCATGACACCTGGAAAAGGTTAAGAAAGAAGGATTCAAGATATTAGAACCCAGCATATATCCTCCATCTTTTCTTTCATTCCAGATGACAATCTTCCTTCCTTTTTTATTTTAAAGAATTAAACAAACCTATTAAGCAATGACATATTTTTTTTTGTTAAAAACATAAAGAGCAGTTATGCAAAACCTGCAGAATAAAAATGTATTTCGAGTAAAAGCAGCTTATCAATAAGTCTCTACAAATCTCCATGGTACGTCAAATCCTACATTATGAAAAGCACACACTGCACACCATATGGCCTGGTTTGCATAGTGTTCTTTTCGAGACTTCATCTTAAATTCATTAACTTGTGCTGCACTTGTTACAAATATAGAACAACTTCTTAAAACTTAAAAGCAGGTTTTATCTAAAGGCGCTTCAACAACCAACATGATTCTAGGCTTATTATGCATTCTGGTTTATTTCTTTAGTGCTCAGAACTTAAGTAATTAAAATTTGTTTTGTTGAGTTTAATGATTCGAGTTAAAACAAGTTCTAATCAAAAATTCAGTTTCTCTGACAATTGAATTCCAACAGAAGGAGTTTTTCTACAGAAAGGTCTACCCGCTGTCCGTGTTCTGTACAGTATATGCACTCTTGATTGGGGCTCGCATGATTTACTGCATCAATGTAGTGTGCTATGGAGGTGACGGGCCTGGGGTTCTACAAAGGTGTTCATGACAGGTGCTTCAGTTGTGGCCTTCAGCATCTCCAGCGTTGATTCTGGTGTCTCTCCTCTTTCCCTTGACAATACTTCATAGTTTCTCCGGGGGTTTAGATTAGGCCAGTTTGCTGGCCAACCAAGCAAAGTGATTTCATGGTCATTAAACCTGTTCTGGCATTGCTTGGAGGCTGACAGGTACTAAGTCCATCTGGAAAAATAAAATCAGAATGTCTGTAAAGCTTATCAGCAGAGTGAAACATAAGGTGCTCTAAAATGTTCTGGTAGACAGCTAAGTCACACAGTCACAACGCCAGAAAATGACATGGCTCCCCTAATCTTCACTGACAGTGGAAAATTAGCTTGGGACCACAACTTAGATGGAGAGGCTCTTTACGCTTCCCCCAGAGTCTTTGACTTTGATTACCAAATGAAATGCAAAGTTTAGCTTCATCTGATAAGATTTATTTGGACCACTAAGCAATTTGCTACTGAGCCCAGATTAGATGCTTCCAATGTTGTCTCTGGTTTGGTGATGCAGAAAAGGAAAGTGACAGCCATACACCATGAATATGTCCGCTATTCTCTTTTCATGGTGACTTATGAAGCACTCACTTTAGCTGAGATCCACACCTTGAACTTTTCTAACCACCTGGAAAGGGCTTTGTTTCAACCCTCTTATGGCTGACTTCATCCCATATGGCTAAGTTTTTCCATCCACTAAATTTCATGTTATATACTTGAATGCTTCTATTGTCGAATGTCCAGCTAATTGATGAATATTTTGTTGCTTAATCTGCTTGAGTGGGATGTCAAAAACTGCTTGGTTTACAACAATAAAGTCAGCTGTCAGTCCCATCGTTGTGTTGGCCACAATGTAAAAAAGCTTCTATTGGTTTTGTGTACTGTAATACTGACTTTTCTGAGATGAATAGTGGGCATCAATTAGTTCAAAGCCACAATCATCCAAAAGAGCATTTTTTCATGTCAGCGTGAATAACATATTCCTGAAATAGTGCAGTACTGCATATGATTGAAATTATAGTCATTCCTGCAATCTCTTCCCATAAACAAGCATGTATTGACCATTTTAATTATTTAAAACATTTGGTGTCACAGAGGAAAAAGGACAGGTGCCAGGCAGCATATTGCAGAATGTCCTGAAAAATAGGAGAAAACCTCAAAATCTGTCAAAAAAATAAAACTAAAAATGCAAAAAAACAAAAAAGAAGAATGATGTACCAGCAAATATTCTCCAGTGACAAAAGGCAAGAGGACTCCATTGTCCTTCAGAATTAGTAATCCCCTCGACAATTCGCAAACACATTGTGAAGGACAAAAGTGATAGTGTGTTATCAGTCCTGCTAAGTGCTGTGATGCCTAACACCTTCACTCTAAGTCATAGCCAGAGGACACACTTGTTTGTTCATCTGTATGTTAAGCCGACCATTTATTTCTATTTGCCAGGATGGTGTGTCAGATGGCATTGAGCAAATCTAGACAAACAAAGGCAAACGCAGTCATCTGGGACCTAATTACTATTATCATTCTTACTAAATGGAAGTTTAGAAAATGAGCATTATTCTTTGCCTAAAAAGTCCTAAACTCACAAAATTGTAAACCTCTGCTGAGTCTACTTCCTGTATGAATACGTTTCAAAACATATTACGAGTCTGCAGGGACTGCCGCTTCACATGCATTATATGATCAGTAAAACAAATGACTGACATGACATTTGAGAAACCATAATTACACTTTTTACGCGCATGTGACATTTTTTATGTGACAAAATGAATTTAGCAGAGGAACAGCGTTATTGAATTGTGGCCAGATATGTATGGAAAAAAGAGTTTTATGATATTTGTTCCAAAGAACTTTTCAATTTCAATCTCATTCCTAACATTTATGGCTCCAAAGCAGCCCTTCACATATAATGAATTTGCAATATTTCACCAGCTCTGGCTATAGTATATTCAATATCATATTCAGTCTCAGTGGTTGGCCTTGATAGAACTGTAAAATACAAAGTCTATAGTGGGTCCGCTAAAACATTCCTGGTCCTCCTCTCGCAGGAAGGACATACATTTTATGTTTCAGTTTCATTTATTAATCATTGAAAAATTATATTTTTTTCTGTTGCACGCTGTTCTTTCTCAAACCAATTTGAAAGTAATAAGACTGAACCCCCAAGACGATAACAATAAAAAGTTAACTCAGCGTTTAGATGGCCAATCTAAAGCAGCAGTTTGAAAATAGGATAAGCATAAAAAAATAAAAATAAAGACAGTATCCCTTAGCATTACACATATTGCTCAGCTAGACTGGTCTTCTTAGCCAACAACCTTATCCTAAATAAATAAAGGCAACGTTAAAGGGTTTAAAATTTGCACTTGAATCCAACTTTTGAGTGTAGTGTATTAAAGGCGAGCTTGCTAATTTCACTCTAATTGAATCTACTTTGACTTTTTTTTTTACATTCTAGGTAAATAAAATGAGTAGCTGCTGCTTTATGTCATTATAATATATATGTTTGACCTGTTTTGTGATTTGCATCATTCATGTATTTGCAGTAAATTTTACTGTTTCATAAAAACTTTCAGCTGGTAGTTTGCAGTAAATAGAAAATAAAAATGGGTTCAAATAGATCATTAAGAGCCTCATAATTGCACATGCCTACGACCTTTGAATGCCACAGTATATTTGATTAGGGCTGCAACTAATTATGATTTTGCAATTTGATTATTATTATAACAAAAAAAGAGATTATTATTTGATTATTATTTTTTTTATTAGTTATTGGTTAGCCAAAGGCTCCTTAAAGAACATTTTTTTTACGAAATGAAACCAGGTTAGATTACATTTTCTCCACTTGAGGAGTTCTGATAGAGCATAATAAAAGACAATTTATCAGGGTTGGTAGAAAGTTGGTTGAGTACACAAATGCAGAGATAAGTTTTTGCACATTTATTTGGATGCAGGTGGCAACAGAAAAACTAATCCAGGAACCAACAACAAGAAATCAAAACCAGGAGATGCCAGGGGGAAACAAACACAAGAATCAAAGCAATGCAGAGAAACCAGGACTGAGGAACTGGACAGGAAGAGTATATATGCGAGACAGGACAAAGACTGTGGTAATCAGCTAATAGGGAGCAGGTGTGGATAGAAGCAGCTAGAAGGGAGAAAGGAGAATGGCACAAGGGAGCAACAGAGAGCAACACAAGAAAAACAACGCTGCTTAAAGCTACAGTGTGTAATTTTCAGCGACATCTAGCGGTCAGACTGCAGACTGCAGCAACATGAACATCTCCCCCCCACCGCTTCTCCCCCCCAACAGTACGGCGAGCGTTACGGGACAAAATGTCTTCCACGACGTCGGAATCACCTACCTTCTCAAGTGATGAGGTTTGTTTACATAGATCATTTTACAGATAGTATTTCATTAGTCTGTGTAGGGTATAGATTTCATGTAGACTTAAGATAATAAATATACCCGTTATTTTTTCTACGTCGTTGTGACGTTTTGGTGAGCTGCTTTGCATGGTGATATAAACAGACGAAGTAATTGTAGTCATTAGTTTAACAGCGAGATTGTGTTCGCTGGAAGAATATATATTCCCCGTTTACAGAGTCCAAGTCATGTTTGTGGCACGGGGGTTACAAGGCGAGGAAGAGGGAGAGGAAGAGGGCAGAGAGGCCGGGGTGGGCATGCAGCTAGGGCCAGGCGAGGGAGGGTGCCAGCAGGGTGAGAGCAGAGGAGGAAAGGCTTGAAGATCTCCAAAGGAGCCGGAGAGAAGTAACCGAGGTATATATCCAGAAAATTATTTTACAGAAAATTACTGAATCATTACCTGTGAAACGTCAGTGCTTACCTGTGCTGAATAAGTATACTGGAGAGTAACAGCATCATCACGCAGCATGTTATTGTTTTAGACAGGTCTGAGCATCCTGTACTCCAAAAACTGCAGTGATATTAGACAATTGTGTGTGTAGGATTAGTTACCTGTCCAAGAGAAAACTGGCAACTTGAGCGTCACTTTGAAAACCTTTTTCCTCCACCAGTGACTTCCATCGTGTAAATGCCGTGCCAATGTTGATCCGTGTTTTTTGTCGTTTCTTGTCACGCTTGCGTTTATTCTCGTCGTGTTTCCGCTTCTTAGATGATGGGGGTTCGGTGTCCGCCGCTTTTCGTTGTGATACAGAGTAGGCATGATCCTCCATTCGTCTGATGTTTGGCCACACAGTGCCAAACAGTTTGCAAAGTCACTCACGCCTGCCGCCTTGTTCACCTTTCTTGTTACTGAGGCGCAGTATACCTGCTTCTTCTTCTTCTTTGGTTTCAGGCAGACTAAACGCTTCTCAGGCATAATACTGCCATCTATTGTTCAGTACCGTCTCAGTTCATCTCTCTCAACTTGCCGTAGTTATTTTCGAGCGTAATGGGAGATCTCGCAATCGCTAGTTTGTTGCCTCTGCGCTTGCCGTAGCGCAAAGATGTCTGCCTCCATGGCTGCGAGACCCGCTCCTATGTAATTATAAATAACGAATTCTAAGGCAACGCAAATATTATGGTTAAAAGGCTGAGCTCATAGGTGATGATAAATAACATAGTTATGTATAATATATTAAATTTCTGACTTTATATGCCTGTAATTATTACACACTGTAGCTTTAAATATAACTGGAAAACAGGGACATTGACACAGAATTCAAAAGAAATCAATTGCCAAATAAATACAAAATGACATAAATAAAAATGTACATGAAAACTCAACAAAAGAAACTTAAACAGAACCAAAAAGTCCACAAAGGGAAGATTCATAACACAAAACAGTTTTTCTTTTTTTCTTAAATGCTAAATGTTTATATATATATTTTATAGAAGTGGGGTGCTCCTTCAGCTAAAGTCATGCTTTAGAGACTCTATACCTCAATTAACAATTATTAAATTAGTTGATGATTATTTCAGTAATCAATTAATCACGGTTAATCAGATCAATTGTTTCAGCCCTATATGTGATGAAAATTAGATTCCTCCATACACTGTATGCTTCTTTCATGGCAAAAAATAAAAAAATCCAATGAGATTAAATCTTTGGAAGCTGAATAAAATTATTAGAAATAGAATTGTTTGTTTCATCACATGATACATAAAACTCAAAGTGTCTTAATTCTTCAAAAGTCCCATTATATAAAACTTAGAGGGCTTTTTTATTTTAAAGCAGAACAAAAAATTCACATATTTAGTAGAGAAGCTTCTGGGATGATGCTAAGAAAGGGAAGAACCTTCCTTTTTTTTGCTGCTTCTTAACTGTATTTATTGTGTTTCATATTTTATTGTTAGTCTTTTTTTTCTCTTCTATAAGCAACTCTTTGTTTGAGTTTCGATTATCTTAAAGCATTAGATAAAGAAAAATTCCATGATATGGGGTAGAAAAGCTCAAGTCAGGAGGAAATCAATATGCCTGAATGTACATAAATGTATTTGAAAAAAGGAAAGCTGGAGAACCTGCCATTCCTTGCGAAGCCTAGTCTGTTTTGACTATTTGGCCAAATTTTAAATTCACAAGCTGGTCCCATAGGAATCAAATGAATATGCATCTGTACAGTAAGTGCCTGAGTAAGTCATCAATCTTTCTAAATAGGTTTCCCGGAAAGAAACTTTAAAATACCATTAAGGATACATACCAAACAAGATTTCTGCCATTGATGTTCTAGCTATGAATGCTTGCATATTTATCACATAAAACTTAAGAATTCTTCAACATCATTTTAAATGCCTCCAAACTTCAATAATAAATGATTGTGCAGAAAAGAAAATGTGCCTGTATGGAGATGAAAACATTACATTTCTCAGATATTACAGCAGCACAGTGAAGGCATATGTCTTGTAGCAACAACAAAAATGCCAAACTAATAACCTTAATATTTATCTGGAAGCTAAAGATAACAGAAATTAAGGGTGATAAATAACATAGTTATGTATAATATATAAAATTTCTCACTGTATATCCCTGTAATTATTAAACACTGTAGCTTTAAGTAAACAGAAAAAATATGAGCTGTTACTGTATTCATAAATGATCGCGTTGGTTTATCCATTCAGTGCTTGACTTACAAAAGGAATATTTTTTTGTTTTAAAATTCTCATCTTCCGAGTCACAATCACCCCAATGATATGAAGCATCGTCTTTATTTGTTTCTCACAGAATTCTATCTGGAAGCAGCTTAATACTAATTGCACAGTACCTTGAAAAAACATCAAATTCTGGTGTTCTTTTTTAATAAAACTATGCAAAGCAACAATGTGAAATAAAAAAAATAATAATTGCAAAGAAATACAGAAAGGCAATCTAAATATGCATTATATTTTATAATTGTCTCTTTAGTTCATTGTAAACATCTTATTTCAAAACAATCCTATTTTGTTAATCTCATCTAACCTGGCTGCATTTATTCACTGTTAACTGCAAATAAAGCTTCCCTGTGACAAACTAGAAAATACACCAAAAGGAGTGCAATTCTGAAAATGTTTATAGCAGATCTAAAGAATGCAAGATACAAAAATAGGGCCAATCACCTAAAAGGATCAGGCATGGAAAGGATGATTTAGAGAAGTATTACGAGTCTCATGGTACTAGAACTCTGGAGGAGCTGCAAAGATCCACAGCCCAGATAAATAAACCTAACCAACAGAAAGCAGGAAAAAAAGCCTATGCTATTATAGAAATCCATAATAGGTCCCACATAAAGTTAACACGAAACCATGTAGGGACAGAATAATAATGTCCAAAAGGGTTCACTGATCAGATGACTCTAAAAACATCCAAAACACTATGCAACAGAGGAAAACTAAGACCACAAATAACACCACGGACACTTTGCCCACGCTTACATGTGGTGGTAGCATCATGCTGTGAGGATGTTTTCTTTCAAAGTCATTGCAAAGCATTTCAGTGTTATAATTGTGCTTTGTCCAATGAAGATGGATTAGGCTAAATGTAGGAAGAAAACTTGCTGCCAGACTAACATTGAAAATCTAGGTGAGAATATGTCACATGACAAATTGTAAAACAAAACAAAAAAGTTTTAAGTTATATGTGACTATTTGCAAGGCATTTTTTTAAATCATTCTGATTCTGGTAATAAGTACTGCGGCAATTTTTTTTTAAATCATCCTCACTTGTTCTGCTTCAGTATTCAAGGCATCACAACATCAAGCTGTGTTTCTTTACTGTGCTATATCATATCATATAAAGCCCTGAAACAAGAAAAAGTTTTAAAACTAGTTTTCAAAGTAAGCACAAGAAAAGATATAGCTGTATATGTTTCAGTGGAAGTTATCAATAATTTAATGTGTTTTGCACATGTAGATATAAGAGTTACAACAGTGAAAAGCAAAGTGATGATGTCATGACCTAAACAAAAGGCTGTGTGGTTATAGCCCATCCTTAATTCATTCAGTAGTTTTAGACAGTCCCATCAGCATAAATTGCTCCTTTTGGTTCCTTTGAAAAGTTCTCCACCAGTCTAACATGATCACGGTCATGCTTCTGAGCACTCTTCCATGCATTATTTCTTTCGTCTAAAGGTTGCTTGAGGCTTTCTTTTATGCTCTTTGTTTCATATGCACACTCAAGTTTTTGTAGAATTCAAACCTTTACTTTAAGGAAGGTTTGAATGTTCTGTAGGAATTAAAGGAGCAGCACCTTGCTGTTTTAAATCATATTCGTCTCAGATTTCTCATAGCAGCTTTGCCTCATCTGTTTCTGTTTGACTGCAACACCATCCTGTAGAGAAATATCAGCTGTGGTGCTGCCATCAAGACCCAGTGTAGTCCTGTTTCTCTGACTGTGACTAACTGGATGTGCTCTCTTCATCCCCTAACAGTGTGATTCTAGAATGTTCCAAAGTTATGTAAATAAATAAAGAAAACTCCTTGAATGAGAAGGTGTGTCAAAACTTTTGGTCTGCACTGTATATATATATATATATATATATATATATATATATATATATATATATATATATATATATATATATATACAGTGCAGACCAGTGCAGCTACCACCTAAAGAATTATAGCAAGCTAAGTTACACTAATGTGTTAAAAGTAGCTTAACTACATCAGAAGCTACTTAACGTCGTACCAACCTAATGTCAATTCAAAATGAGTCTGATACACTGGTTAAAATATTTATTAAAGATCAGCCAATGACATAACACAGTGTAAACATTGCTTTATGATCAGCATATTAAAATAAAAACTGAAGTAATTACTAATAGACAAACTAGTAAACAATCTGATGTTATTAGGGGGGCCACATGCCGAAGGCATGGCCCACCTACTACTATCTCACATATTTATTCCGCGTATTATTAGGGGGGCCACATGCCGAAGGCATGGCCCACCTACTACTATCTCACATATTTATTCCGCGTATTATTAGGGGGGCCACATGCCGAAGGCATGGCCCACCTACTACTATCTCACATATTTATTCCGCGTATTATTAGGGGGGCCACATGCCGAAGGCATGGCCCACCTACTACTATCTCACATATTTATTCCGCGTATTATTAGGGGGGCCACATGCCGAAGGCATGGCCCACCTACTACTATCTCACATATTTATTCCGCGTATTATTTTTATTATAGCTTATAGTTCTCCTCGCCACCAAAAACTTCGGCGCGTAACTAGTCACGCACCATTCGTCGGATCGGGCCCAAAGTTGGCACACGCGTAGAGACCAATGGGGCGATGCGTGCTTGTATAAAACTTTCTCATTAGTCCGAAGGTTTGCGAATTATTAGCGAAAACGTCGCAAAAAATTCCCATAGGAAATGAATGGGGAGAGGAAAAAACAGCATAAAAAACAGCGCTTCACTGTGTTGGCATACATTCACGTAGAAAAACAGTTTAAAGCTCAGTTTGTAGATAAATCCTTCGTCTGCATAAAACTGAAGACGGCATGTTGATAACTGCTACGGTTTTTGTATAATCAGACCTCAAGCGCCACAAAGTTTTGGCAAAATCCAGCCTTCTAGAGTGGAA